>NW_027536465.1:3162197-3169428 GCF_008692635.1 Crocuta crocuta
TAACAGCCGAGTCAATTGGAGTCCACCGAAAACCGTATTCTTTCCACTCCCCTGAGGGAAGTCACACACTTTACGCCACACTGTATTCAGGCTACAAAACCCAGTTCATAGGCCATCTCTTGGAAACCTTTCTTTTTCTTTCTTTTTTTTTTTTTAAGGAGACCGTGTTTCTATTATTGTTTTTTAGTGTATACTTATTTAACACAGCGCACCAGCCTGAGAGCGGGGGAGGGGCAGAGAGGACCCCAAGCGGGCTCCCAGTCCTCAGGGCAGAGCCTGACAAGGCTCCGAGATGTGAGATCATGACCTGGGCCAAAATCAAGAGTCCCAGCTTAACAGAAGGAGCCATCCAGGTGCCCTTTGGAAACGTCTTTCAGTTCCCACCCGGGAGTACTTTGTCCTCCCAACTCCCTGCACGTTATGGGTCACGCGGTGATCACGTTTCATCTGTGTGTCTCATCCGTGCTCCTTGGAAGGAGCTTCAAGTTCGGCTTCGCTCTGGTGTCCGCTATCTGGTATGTAAGTCGGCCACACAAAAGACCAGTGCGAACCCCTACCAGGCGTTGGCCGGGCACCGTCGCGCAAACCTTTTCTCATTAAGACCCCTATTAGAAATCGTGGGGCGAGGGCCTGTTTACCAATCCTGCGGTCACACTCCCACAACTGGCCACATCGGCCAGTGCACTGTCACCCGGGGCTGGGGGAGGGGGGGTAGGGCGAGAACTGTCCCTGCCCCGGAGCCCTGCAGACAACGGCCCCCGGCGCAGCCGCTGAGCCCCTATACTCAGCTAAACGGAATCCCAGCGAAAGCTGTTTGCGCCAGCAGCCCTCCCCGCGCACGCGCAGCCAGGGCGTCCCTGGCCCTGGAAACCATAGAGTGCCAGGGGCGAGCAGAGGGGCCAAAAGCCGGGGTCGCTCCATCTCCTGCTTCCGGCCGCACCTCGCTGCTCTGGGAGCCGCTGCAGCGGCGTACGCAGTTTCCATGGGGACTGAAGATGGCGCCGCGAGGTGAGATTCCGGAGGTGTGTGAGTCGCTGGTCCCGATGCCTTCAGAGCCCCTCTCTCCCTTGCTAGAGCTCGCCCTAAGCTCTTCGTTCTCGGGTGTTAGGGACATCATTCCTCACCTGTCCAGAGTGGGGTTTCGAGCCCCGCCCACCCTGAAGGTCTTGAGGTGCAGATCTCAGAAACCCCCCCAATCCTGGGCTCGGCCTGTTGTAGGCCGGCTCAGTTACCGATTTGCCGTGTGACCTGGAACAGGCGATTGTCGGTCTCTGCGCTCCAATTTCTTCTCCCAGGTAGTGACGGGGTTAGATCTTAGAGCGGCCTTGCCTTTCACCCCGAAGCCCAGTCGAATTTGACGGTGATTCCAGGGGGGAGAAAAGGGAAAAGGGGATTGAAGGAAGCCCCCTACACACACACACACACACACACATCATCATCATCATCATCATCATCATCATCATCATCAATCGGAAGTGCCCCGAATGGCCTTTTCCACTAGCTGCAACCTCGTGTTTTCTTCAAGTTAGACACAGAACCATTCGAAGAACAGAGATTGAGCTGCCCTCCCGCCCAACCCTCTTTTTTTGTGCTTATCTTTTCAGGTAAACGACTGTCCTCCACCCCGCTGGAAATCCTGTTCTTTCTGAACGGGTGGTATTATGCCACCTATTTCCTGCTGGAACTCTTCATATTTCTGTATAAAGGTAAGGCTTGGGGCTTGGCCACCATTGCCCCAATATCCCTTCCCCACTTCAGGCCAGAGCCAACTCCTTCCATCAAGAGCCTTCTTATTTTTCATTCTTCTCTGTAGCTCCCCTTCGCTGCAAGGTAGAAGTCTCTCCATCATATGGCTTCTTTGAGAATGATTCGCTAGGAAGCCCTTCAGCAAGAATTGCCCGAGCTTGAGAACATGGGCTTCCCCATCCTTACTCTTCCCCATCACCTCTTTCCAGAACTGCACGTTAAGCTCATTGGTGACCCTCAGAAACTATTCAGCGGCTAGCGTACCCTTGTAGATCCGGTCATTTTGGAGAATGGAGTCCTCACAGACCTTGACTTAGGAGTAAAATCCGCTAATAGCGCGCGTGCCTCTGACAGACGGCCATGGTTGCACTGTGAGTTGGCTGCAGCAGGTTAACCGATCCTGCCCAGATCTCCTGAACTAGTTCATGGAAGGCCGATAAGGCCCATGCCCTCAGTACCCCCAGGGGTGGGGAGTTCTTGCAGAGGCTCGTGTATGTGGTTTGCAAACTCTGGCTTTTGTGCTGGCAGCTCTCCTGCTACCGTATCCGACAGCCAATCTAGTCCTGGATGTGGTGATGCTTCTCCTTTACCTTGGAATTGAAGTGATCCGACTGTTTTTTGGTGAGTGTTGTTCAGAGAATATTTCCATTCCTTCTGAGAAGAACTGCTATCTGTAGCTTGATTAAGGGGAACAAGTACCTAACCTAGTCTCACAATAAGAGATTGGATCTTATCCAATAATGTCCCATTATTCCATCTCTCAAGTTTCAAGTGGCTTCATATTTTGGGTTAAAATCTGTTTGTGTGTTGCCCTGTAGGGGCAGAAGTGGGCAGTAGCATGAGACTTTAGATTGTTCCTTTCTAACTGGTTCCTCTCCCTGGTTTGCTTGGGAGGATAGATTTGACTGGAAGGAACTCTCATGTTCAAGGCAGTATATGTCACATAAGTCAGCACTCAGGTCCCCTCCGCTTCTTTGAACAGGGATCTCTTTTCTTTTCTTTCTTTTTTTTTTTTTTTTTGTTTTTTTTTTTGAGAGAGAGAAAGGGTGTGAGNCAGACACCCAACCTTCTGAGCCACCCAGGTGCCCCTGAACAGGGATTTCCATAGGACACGTTAACCCTCAGAGACCTGGAGCAAACCTCTTACTAGTTAGTAAATAGCTCATTCCATAAAGCAGGGTTAAAACATTAAAAAGAAACAATCTTTGCAACATGTAACAAAGGATCAAGAAGGCTCACAGAACTCCCTCAGGAAAAGACGACCTAATTTTAAAAACTGGTAAGGAACACTAGTTCACACAAGAATACTTCCAGAGGATCAATGATCATGACAAAATGCCCAGACTCACTAATAAAAAGCAAATTGAAACAACAGGGTAACAGTTTCACCCATCAGATTAAAAAGTGTTCCAAATACCTAGTGTTAGAATGGGTGTGAGGGCCAGGTCTCTAAATTCCCACACTCTTCGGGAATATACATGACAGCAGTCATTTTGCTAAAAGTTTTGCCATGTAAAATTGTATTCTTAGACCTAACAATTACACTTCTAAAATTGGGTGAAAAAAAAAACCAACACTTCCACAGATATGTAAAGATATCTCTGTGTTTTGTAACATCAGAACATTAGAGGGGCGCCTGGCTGGCTCAGTCATGGAGCGAGTGACTCTTGACCTTGGGCTTGTGAGTTCAAGCCCCATGTTGGGTGTAGAGATTACTTAAAACAATAAAAGCTTAAAAAAAAAATTAGAAACCACCTAAACAGCTGTCAATACAGGATTAGCTAAATAAATTATGGACTTGCGTCAGTGAAATCGTTCATAGCCATTAAGAAAAGAATAAGGTAGTTATATGTGTCAAGCTGTCTAACTCCTGTTAAATGGGAAAAAAATAGAAGTTGAAAACAGTATGTAGAGTACAATTCTGTTTTTATAATAATAAATAGTAATATGTAATTACACACACAGAACAAAATCTGAAACAATATATGTCGTTCCGTGAGACTGGCTATCTCCAGTGAGGAGTCATGGGGTCTTTTAAATTTCTAGGTTTTCTACATGTATTTTCTGTATTTGTATTAGTTGGAAAATTTTCAGTGATTATATACTTAAAAAAAATATTTCCTCTGAAGTTAAGAATCCGTCGCCCCCGGAGTGGGAGCCAGACCTGAAGCAGGACCCTTGGTGTGAATGACTCCAATCCTAATGGCTCCTCCAAAGCCCCTCATTTTTAGCACAGTGGGACCCCACTTATAATCGTGCCCCTCTCCATTCAGGGTCATTTTTCTCTGCCTTGCCTTGCCGGCCCATCCCATCCCATCCCCCTGACATTTCCTCCGAGCCCAGAGAGAGGCCTCCACTGGAGGTGACCCCATGGGCTGTGTCTGACAGGTACCAAGGGAAACCTCTGCCAACGAAAGATGCCACTTGGTATTAGTGTGGCCTTGACCTTCCCATCTGCCATGATGGCCTCATATTACCTGCTGCTGCAGACCTACGTGCTCCGCCTGGAAGCCATCATGAACAGCATCTTGCTCTTCTTCTGTGGCTCCGAGCTGCTGCTCGAGGTGCTCACGCTGACTGCTTTCTCCAGGTACTGCTGCTGAAGGACCACGTCCTGTCCCCTGAGGGCGGGGTTCCCATCTTGTCCTAGGGAGGGGTTCACTGTTCTTCTGAAGCCTGAGGGATCTCTGAAGGATTGTTAAGGGGGCAGAGGGTGTCTCCGGGATTGCTTTTCCTATTTAGGGTTGAAAGTTACTCAGGGAAGACATTCTGCTCATTCTTTGGGGCCAGGAGGATTGGAATACAGAATAGCTCAGGCCAGTAGCTCTCGTTCTCTGGTCTTTTAACATTTTCTTTCTTTCTTTCCTTCTTTCGGCCATCAGTCTGGACAGGATTTGAACTACAAAAATTTCAGCCCGCGCCCCTCAGGGGCTGAGGCCACAGATACTTCTGGTCTTTAGCCCCACCAGGGAGAATTGGGTCATGGTGTCCCGGGAAGGGTTGCAGCTTTTCCTCAACAGACATTTTGGGCAACAAACTGAGCATGAGGCCAGTGGGCGTCATCTTCTAACCCCGGACCATCAGCCCGAGACTGTTCTGCACTCCAGTGTAGGGAGGGGCAAGGCTGGCCGGGGCTGGCCCTTCTCAGAGCCAGTTCCCCGCTGCCCTCGAGTTCTCTGTGATCCTCGTGGCCAGAGCCGCGCGTGTGGACCACGTAGGCTCCTTGGGCTTCCAGCAGGACCGGAGCCCCGCACTCTCCGTGAGTGCCGTGTCCCCCGTCGCCCCAGCACAGAGAGCCTCAGGGTGTCTGAGCCCAGAGTGACACTAAAGCCTCTCACCTCGTTCCTCAGAGACTGAGCTCCAGAACTTTTGTAGTAGCTCACGGTGTTATTTTTCTACTCTCATCATGAAACAAACATTGTTTTCTAATAAATGTGTATTTTCTGTCATGGGGATTGCAGCCTTTTCCTTGTGGCACCTGTCCCTAGAATTTCATCCACTTCCGGGGAAGGGAGGGATGGTCCCAGCTGTTTGTTCTCAAGGCTGTGCTTAGCGGTCCCGCGTGGATGCAAGGGCTGCGACGATTTTCTTCCGCCAGCTGTGGCCTTGATTAATCCCTGAAGCCAGTGACTTCTGTATCTTCTTCAGGCCCGTCATCTTGTCAAAGACTGCTTATACTCTTCACCTCTGCCCCTCAGGCCCGCATCCCGGCATCTTCCCTCCCCTTCCTCTTACAGACAGCTGTCAGCTTCCTTCCAGAGGGAGGTGCAAAGAATTGGAAGAAGCATATTCAAAACTTCCCAGCGTTTTTGTCATTTGTTTTAAAATTTCAAGTTAATGTGAAAGGAAACCTATATATATATATATATATATTTTTTTTTTTTAAGCTGGAGAAAGACTGCCCTTGATGAGTCTACCATTCCCTTCTCCAAGCAGCCATCTTTACAACTGTTTCTCATCTTACTTGTTAGTGGCCTTTTTTTTTTTTGAAGCCCCTGGACACAGGACAGAATTCACTTAAGAAAACCTTGAGCCACATGGCGCTTCGCTGTCAGATGAATCTTACAATATCCACTCTTGCTCACAGTAAAAAGTTAATTGGTCTCTGAGCATTTTCATGCTGGTTTTTAATTCTGCTTTTTCCCTGAAATTGAGCTCATTTTCATCCTGTGAAGGTCACCGCCGTCCAAAGCACTGATGCTTCTCGTTTCCTACCTCTTCTGTGTCCTTGCCTCCTAGCTGCCTTTGGGGCCTATCCAAAAACTATAGCAGACAGGTGTAATCAACCATGAAACAGTAACAAAAAATCCAGTGGGGACCTCCCTGATACTTGTCACCAACCCCACAAACCCCCTGACTTGGTGCTGCTCACACTGCTGCTTTCTCTAGCAGCGCTTTGAAGAAGTTGCTGGCATCAAATTGAACAAGAACTTGTTCTCCACGGCCTCCCCATTTCTTTGAGAGGTTCAGTGGTTAAGGTCACTATCCTGGCAACACAGATAAAGGAATGAAGGGCCCGTTGAAGTTTCAAGTTGGCTCGTAATTAAAAGGGACCTTGGAAATGAATCCAGTCCCCCACCTTGCAGGCTTAGCAACAAGGAACAGCCAGGCATCACACAACTGGTTACTAGCAGTTGGCTCTAGAAACCTTGCTTTAGCAGTCTGTTTAGATCCAGCAAACTCCATTTCAACAGGTACCACCTGAGGACGAGAATGAGTGGTTGAACTGGGGACAGGCTACAAGAGGAAGTCCTCTCCTTTATTTCATGGTTCCCTGGGGGCTTAGTGCCTCATACTTCCCGTGGATGGCTCCGCCGATGCACCTCCTTCCTGGTGCCTGTCAGAGCCACTGGTGTGGGTCCAGTCCCACTAGAGTAGAACACCATTCAACAGAAACCGAGGCAGCAGAGGCCAGGAATGGGTACAGCCAGTCTTAACGGGTCAGTGTGGTGCAGCAGAGAGGACCTGAGTGAAGGAGCAGGCACTGGTCACAGGGGCTGGTAGAGACCTGCTCAGATGGTCACACTCATGGCTAGAATTTGTCCAGTGACCGCAGTGGCCATCTCGGCAGCCTCTGTAGAGGCTGAGGTCTGGCCCAGTTCAGGAAGCACTTCGGATGCACATCCAGGTGTCTGGCTCTAACCCTGACAGCAGTGTGTGGGAGCCTGCTCTCTGTCCAGGGCCTGGCAGAGTGTACTGTAACCCATGCTGCGATCCTAGGAGGCAGAAAATCCACTTGAATGTGAAGTCAGTTCGTGTCTCTGCGCATTTAGCTTAGAGTTGGGATTTGAACCTAGAGTAACCCAAAGTCATCCCTTTCTGTACCCTCACAGTAGCTCTTCGGTGAAAAATTTTACTTCTCTAAGCCATCAGCCCACACACTTTACATAAAAGTCATCTGGGGCAGAAAAAGTAGCTTTCTAGATTTCATGGAGAAGTGGGTACAGTCCAAGAACAGGCACAGCATGCACCTGAGATGCGGGGC
>NW_027536465.1:3169548-3186407 GCF_008692635.1 Crocuta crocuta
GAGGCAGAACTCACCTGCAGTAATCACTCCTCTGTCCCTCACGCCGCTTCTGGTCACAGAGCTTCTGGGGCGCTCCCTCCCCCTGCCAAGCGTTTTGTCCTTAAGGCCCCCTCGCCTGTGCCTGTCCCAGTACTCATTCTCTGTCACCGGGTATCTGGTTCATCTTTTTATACACGTAACTCTCCTCTTGCTCACCTGGCTTTTTAACTAGCTGGCTCACTCACAACACTTTGCTGAACTTTCCAAATGTGTGCTTCCCGATGTTGAGACAGCAGTTCAGTTTCCAAAACACGGTCACATTTGTTATCTCTGAGTCTCACAACACTGCCGTGCGGAAGGCAGGACAGACATTCTCAGCTCACAGACAGGGCAGGCTCTGCTGCTGCCGACAGCCAGGTAAACAGACAGGGCGCAGGGACTGGCAGGCAGCAGCACGCTTCCCAACTCCGGGCTGAGGGGTCCTCCCTCCCTGAGCCTGAGAATGTCAGAACATTCTCCTTGCTCCGAGAATGAACCGTAGGAATCTTGAAGGATACGGGACTTGGAATGTTTCTTTCCCGAGTTTAGATGGCTAAGGGAGAAAGCGGAGCCTCAAGGGGCACTTGCAGAGATTTGCACTCAAGGCCTCCTAGGTGCGCCACGGCACCCGCGGGCCCACCAGGCAACTCCAGCCGAAGGCTCTGGGCCCCTCTACCGCCCCAGACTCTCCATCAGCCCAGCCCACGCCCCAGACACCTCAACAAATCTATTCAATGCAGAATCCATAAAACAGCTCACACCCCATTTATTATTTAAAAATACTTTGTTACAAAAGGAAAAAAATACAATGCAGTATAAAAGATTGACAGCGTCATCAAGTTTATTACACAATTTTCAACCTATCAGAAAGACAAACAAATCACCGACAACAGGGGGACGGGGCCTTGGCCTTTTTGAGGGCTGGGTTTTTTTTGTTTTCCTTTCGCTATCAGGAAATAAAACTAAAATTTGTGTCATTGAGTAAAAACAAAACAAAAATGGGGAGAAAAAAATTCTCCGGGTAAACGGCTTTTCTGGTACTCTATGTATTTTCTTCCTTAAACTGTCACCTTACTTGGTTTTCTCTACATTTTAAAAAGACACCCGGAGCTGCTCTTGAGGATAAGCACATCACTTAACACTTGGCCAGCTGGGCGGGGGGCCGTGTTCCGAAGTGGAGGTGGGGACGGGGTTGGGGGACAGGGGGGAAAGAAGCTACACCCTGTAGCCTCTGTCCCAAGGGAATGTGCCTCTCCAACCCTGGGGGGGCCCCTCACTGACTGACTGAGGGCTATGTCAGAAACGTGCAGGGAACAGAGGAAGGGTTCAGTCCCACTCAGTCTCTCCCCTCTGAGCCGGAAGGGTCTCCAGTGACCCTACATCTCCCACGCCACGTCTCGTCTCCTGCTAGATGTCACGTGCCCTTTAACGCGTGCAGAAGCCACATCCATCGCCCCATGGGCACCGCAGGACCCTGCTGCCGCCTCTGCCTTCAGCAGGAAGCACATCACAACTTAGATGTTAATGGGAAAAGCAATTCCATTTGCCTGTGTAGACAATGGCCCCCAGAGTGGTGCTCCTTAGAACTCTGAGCTGAACTCATTCAAGTCAGGCTCCACTTCTTCCTTGCTCCCCATCAGAGGCAGGAAGTACCTCCACGTAGAGCGATGGGAGCTATGAAGAGTCAAAAGGTGGAAAGACACCGCATTTGTGACTTTACCTGCCTACTAGTGCCAGGTTATCCCACAATAAGAAAAGGTATGTACCTGGAGGATGTAAGCCCATGCTCACATTGAACCTGAAAAAAGAAAAGCCTAGGGCAGTAGGCTATCTCCCACCCAGCCTGCCTCCTCTCCCGCTCCTCCTGGTACTTCCCAAGGGTTCTTCAGTGCTGAGGTCCGATGTCCCCATCTCCCAGTGGCAGTATCTTCCTCTAAAACAAGGAAGCAGCCTTCTTGGGGGAGGGGCTCCACGTGTGAAATGGAAAAGCCCCAGGAAAGGGAACACCTAGAACAGCTGGTTATTGCAAGAGGCAACCGAGCACGAAGCTGCAGCGGGTGGTAGGTGGTGCTGCCAGGCTCCCCGGCAGAAAGCAACCTCAGGGGCCTTCTCAGCTTCGGAGGGGCGAGTCTGCTGCGGCGGCTGTGCAGCAGGGAGCTGGAAAGGTTCAGCCCTCTGGGAGGTCAGGGAAACCAACCGCCAATAGGTAAGAGGGAAAAGCAAGAACGGGGGAAGCTTTTCAGAATGGAATTTCTGTTCTCAGGGTCCCTCTCAAAGGGCTGGGAAGGTAAGGAGTTAAACAAAGAAGTGGTATGTTAGCAGGGGGTTTGGACCCTCTCGGCCCCATCACACCTAGTGCGGAGGGCAGGGCCCTGGGCATATTTTGGCGCACCCAGTCACTCCTGGATCCTGCATGGAGGATCCTGCATGGAGGACCCGTTTTCTCTGGGAAGAAAGTTTTCCCATCAGCCTCACCACTGAACTACTCCTGGAGAATCAGAAACTCATTCCTTTCCTTGGACAAAGCACCGTTCTCTATGGAGACCAGGGGCCTGGACACGCTTTCTTCCTGTCTGCCACCCCTCCCAACCACACGAAGTCTTAGGTTCGTCCCCTGACAAACAGGAGGCGTGGGGCTGGGAGGGCTGCCAGGCAACCGTCAATCCTGTCGGGCAGAGGGCACTCCCTGGGTGTCGGAAGGGGGGGTCGGGGCTTGGAGGGAAGGGGAAGGGTGGAGTGGCCTCCGTCCTTTAGTCCTGATCAAGGTGAGGAGATGCAAGTCCGTTAAAAAAACATTTGCTTCCAACCAGACTCCTGCAATGAGAACATCAGAAGAAAAGAAAGAAAACACAAGTTAGAGGTTACTTTCTGAATGATGGGCAGCTATGAATGACACTGGCATTTTTCTCAAGCTAGCACATACGAAGTAGTGCGTCTATGCAGACAGAGTACAAGCCGGGGAGAGTGAAAGCAAGCAGGCAGGACTGGGGGCACCCGGCACTGTGCGCAGTGGGGGACAGGCTGCGGGAGCTATGGTGAGTATGGAGAAAAAGCAGGCGCATCTCACTTTGAGGTTAGGGGGAAACAGACAATGAAAAGAGCTCTCACGGTCTGATTGAAAGGAGGCTTTGGCTGGAAAAGTATGGAAACTACATTTCAAGAAAAGTTGCTCTAAGAGAACATGGGGAGTTTAAATACTGTTTCAGGAACTCTATTTTAAGCAAGTCCTAGCTTACCTTAGGGGAGGGGAAAACACCTGGAAACGGGAGGCACGACGGTTAAGAAAACAAACGGGTACACGACCAAAACCACCGACCCCAAACACCCAGGAGGCCCTGCCGGGGAGCACACACTTACACAGGAGACGCCTATACTTTTCTTTTAAAGAAGCCCTTTTCAAAACAGATTCCAAACAGTGTCCTTACGAGTACATGTGTGGGCACACGCGCGCCAAGAGCCAGGGATGTTCTAAGCTGTACTAAAAAGGATTTTAAGTCTTTACCCAGATGACAGCTCTGAGTGAGGGACCAAGCAGCACCCTAATGCCAAGCAAGAGTGACCTGGCCCGGCCCGGACAGAAAGCAAGGACTGGAAGTAAGAGCCGGTAGTCACCACCACGAAACCCAACAGCACAAGTAAGAACTTCTGGCCAACAGTGAGGCTCTGCTAAGCCCCTTGCCACATCGCTACCAGACATAAGGTCCCTACTATTTTCAACTCTGGTTCCAATGTTGCAGTCCCAGTAAGCGGGGGGTGGCAGCATCAATCTGACCATATAAGATAGAATTGATAACAGGAAAAAGGGAGATTACATTCAGGCGTAGGATTTCTACTAATGGCCAAACTAGCAACACAGCCTCCACACACATGCCGCTCTCTACGGACGGACTTCTGTAGCCTGGAGGAGCCATCCGAGAAAAACACACCCACCAGCTACCTGATCCTTCTAACTCGGAAATGGCACCATTTCGGCTCTGGATCTTCAGAATCTGTTACAGAAGCCTCTGCCTTCCAGCTTCTCTAAATACCTTTGTTGCCAGGTGCTTGTCTCATTTTCTATATGGGGAAACGGAAGCCCTCAGTGCCTTCTCCATTTCTCTCTATTTGGGTTTCTGAATCTCTGCATTGGATCAAAATTGAACAGAATGTTTAGTTTTCACTGGACCAGGAGGATGGGAATGAGGTGAGAATGACCATCTTAACTAGGATAATATCCCCAAATAATGAGCCAGCAGCCAAGAGCTACAGAAGTTGAAGCCAAAGCCATAGATTACCTAGAATATCCTCAAATTCCAAAGCATAAACCTGTATACACCCAGAGAGACGTAATTTGGAAACTGTCCCTACAAAACACAACACAAAGGATAACTAGTACGTCAGGAGACCTAAACTGTCGCACCCAATTCTTCACGGTCATGGTTACATTTGCTGGTAATGTTTGGATGCAGGCAGAAGCCAACGTGGGCCCATCCTGAGGAAGGGTGGAGAAAAGAGGCCGCTGTTGTATTACTGCCTCCAGACAGAACACACCGTCTGCTCTCAGGGAGCACCTGCCTACACAATATAAACACTATTCTTTTCTAACTAAAAGGGGTTGTACACAGAACTTGCAAGGTTCTCCACATAAATGGGCCCATGTACATCTCCCCAGCATGAGGTCTCCTAGGTCACAACTTGGTGACTGCAGACAGAATGAAGAGTCCTTAGGATGAGGATGTGAGAAATCGACATTTCTGGGGTGTCTCAATCAGTTCTTTGGACTAGTTATCCGGATGGAATAACTAACATATCTAAAGGGTAAAAAAATGGGGAACTAGACAACTCATCTCGGAGTTCCTTTTCCTCATCCTGTCATAGGCCTGCACCAGCCATGACCGTTTTCTGGGTACCGGGTTACAGGATTCTTCAGTTCTCCACGCTGAATCTCCCTCACAATGGAAGAAACGGTCCTATTTTACAGGTGGAGGAAATAACAAAATGACAGCCAACGTCTCAGGTTCAGATGTTCAATCCTCAAAGTACTAATTGTCAGTGGATCTCACAAGTTGTCTATCAAATGGCTATGAAAAGCAAAGCCACCAGGAATGGTGACATGCAGTGACATGTTCTAACTGCTAAACTGAATGCAGCCCGAGACTACAATCCGTGCTCTGCACTGACAAGTACCTCCCTGGTCACTATTCTCCTGTCTCCACTCCGAGGACCTACGCTGTGAGCAGCAGGACTGGGGAAGGGGGGACACTGGACCCACAGCAACCCTAGCAACTGTGCTAGCTCCACAACAGGGGAAGGGAGACGCTGCCGCTGCCACAGAAGGGATAAGACAGGGACAAAGGCCTACCCAAATGCCTACTCTCCTGCTCACCCCGAGACCAAATCAGCCAAGAGCTATCAATGAGCTCCACCTCCCCTAGAGTCTGCTTTTCTAGAAGATATAGGGGCACCTCCCCAAACTCAACCTGTTGCAAAATCCAGAAAGAAGTATCTGGAACCCACAGGCTAACTATTGATTTTATGTGGACTACCTTAGATTTCAGTGATCTTAAGCACTCTAAAATTTTGTGGAATAAATGAGTGGTTTAAAAACAGAGAAGGAGAGGCGCCTGGGTGGCTCAGTCGCTTAAGTGTCTGGCTTCTGCTCAGGTCCTGATATCCTGATATCACTGTTCATGAGCTCAAGCCTCGCATCGGGCTGTCTGCTGTCAGTGCAGAGCCCACTTCAGATCCTGTTGCCCTCTCTCCCCTCAAAAATAAAACTAAAAAAGAAAGAAAGCTGTTAAAAAGTTTGTTAACTTTTCATTTTCCCACTTATTTGACTCCTACAAAAGAAGACTGAAAAGAATTTCCGGCTACAATTGTTTAAATTAATGGCAGAGAATGAATGCCAAACAGCAAAGTAGAGGCAGCAACCAAACATAATGGAACTCCTTTCTTCTCAGCGGGTCGTCAGGAGGTCAAGCACCACAGTTTCTGACTGTCTACAGTCCCGCCGCTGCCTGTGAAGTGTAGGCCCTCTCAGGTAGCGGGGGGGCCTTCTTTCCCCTTCTTCATCCAGTCCTCCAGCCAGCCAACCGGAGACCACTACAGAGAACCTCTACAGAGAGCCACTCTGAATCCTCACCCCCCCTCTTCAGTTACCATTACGTCAGACCAACCAAACTGGCCAAAAAACACCAGGATACCTTCAGAACACATTTGATGTGAAACCACAATGCTGAGGACCCCCCGCCCCCATCATCTGGGTCACTCAGTAGCCTCCAGGAACCACAAACAGACCACCATCCCAGCCAGAGTCTAGACTACTAAAGGTCTCCACAGAAATAGAATGAACCACCACTCCTGCTTACAGACTAGAAACAATCTTTGCTGGAAGTTTCTTTCAGTTGGGACTGCTAAGCTGGTGGATGTAACTGGGAACTGTGGGGCTGTTGTCGCCCCCGCCCCCGAGGTCTGAGAATGAAGACCGAGAAAAAGCAGCGTTGAGTGATGCGGAGGGATTAAGTCCTGAGGCCACAGCCGAGCCCCTGGACCCAGCCTGCCCTAACTCAGCTTCTCCGTTACCTGGGTTACAAAGTTCCCCCCACAACTCTTCTGCTTTTGCTTTGCTTAAAAAAAAAAAAAAAAAAGATATGACTGTCAATGTTTCTCCCCCAAAACAAATGTATCCTTCCATTGAAGTATCCTCCACACAGTCTCTACATTATTAAATATGATTTTTTTAGACCAGCTTTCTCCTGACTAAAGTATCCTGAGTTTCACAATCTTTTTAATAGATGTTAATTCTTAAAATCATTAACGCCGTGCCTTCTGAAAACTAAGAAGGCAATGATCTTACTTTTGGTCTCGGTCAGTTCTCCTGATGTGTTACTTGCGAGTCGGGCGGGGGCCAGATGGGGCTATGGTCTACTGAACACCTGGCACGGAACAGGTACTACGTGTGCGAAGTGCTCTACACGGCCTGTCTCACTGAAGTCAGCAATTCGGCGAGACGGCTATTTTTGCTATCTTAGTTTACAAATAAGGAAACTGAAGAACAAAATACCAAGGCCCACAGGGGAGCCCGGGTGGCTCAAGTGGTTAAGTGTCCTGTTAAATGTCTTGGTTTCAGCTCAGGGCAGATCAAGCCCCCTGCTGGGCTCTCCACCAAGTGCACAGCCTGCTCGGGATTCTCTCTCTCACCGCCCCCCCCCCCCAAAATAAATAAACTTAAAAACACCACCAACACCAACACCAAAGCAATACGGCCTGCAGACACTGTGCTCTTAGCCCAGACACCACGTGGTCTCTCTGGTGCCAGCCTAAGGCAGACAAGACCCAAACGAAACCAGCACAATCTCGGGTCCGTTTCGGGGTGAGTCTTCTCCAAATGAGCCTGAAACCTGCCCTCCTCAACTTCTGGTCGCCCAAGTCAAAAGTCCTCCCTTCCCCTTTATTTGCTTTAAAGAGAGAGCGCAGAATCTTCGCCATCAGCGTTTTCCCTTCCACACAAGGCGCCCTGCAGCCGGGACCGGGGCCTCGTCCCACCTTTCTCAGTGGTGCCGGTCCCGCTCTCGATCCCGGTGCCGCTCGTGCTCCCGGTTCCTCTCCTGGAAATAATCATCATGTCGATCTTCGTTATGAAGCAGGTCCCGATGCCTCCGGCTGCTCTCCCGGGACCGGCTGGGTGACCTCTCTCGGGACCGATGTCTTTTCCTATTAGAAAGATCCTTCAGCCTCGCTCAGAGGACCTACCACATGCCTTCCAAGAGTGTTGTGTTTCGGTGTCTTCCAGTATTTGTCTGAACCACTTTTCTAGCATGGGCCCAGTGTCTGAGGATTTAGCTCTTTGAGGACTCGTCTTTTGTAGGGAAACAGGGAACAGTCAAATTTGTTGAGATCTTACGAATGTATCAGGCACAGCGCTAAGAGCTTTACGTGCTTCTCTCACCTCCTCTTTACAACAGGTCTGTACAAGCATCACTACTGTCCCTTTTTTAAAAATTAGAAAGATGAGGTTTGGAAAGTCAAGTAACTTCCACACTCAAACTCACACAGGTACTCAGGAGCAGAGCTGGGATTCAAACCCAAGCATGCATGGCTTCAAAGCCCATGTTCTTAACTACGCCAGTCTATCTTTCATCCTAAATAGCCCACTGCCTCACCCAACACAGATTCCAGATATTACGTCATCTGTCGATGCAGATGTTTGACTAACTCCTTCCCCGTAAGGACATTAGGGCCAGGTCTGCTCTTTCAACCACGGCCTTGCCAGACCCCCTGGGCTCTTCTCCTCCCCCTGCCAATCCCTGGAAGAGTGCTGCTCAGGGCTGGGAGGCCGCGGAAGCAACCAACAACTCACCTGGATGAGCTCCCGCTGGCACCCACACTGTAGGACTTGGCTTCAATGCCATGAAGACAGTCCTTAAGAGAGGAGATGAGGACACGGCAACGCTCATCATTGGCGACCCGGGACTGTTTGATAACAGCAATGGCTGTGAGCAGCGTCTCAATCGCGTCACTGTAATCCCCTGACAGGGGACGGATGGGAAAGGCCAAGGATGAGCAGAGGCAGTAGACTATCGGGACCAAAAGGAGAACTCAGGACACAAACCAAGAGTAACCAGCTGTCCCACGGAACGAGGGGAAAGTGGACGGGGCAGAAGTGGCAGGCATAAAACTGGATGGCACTGTTCTAATGGTCTGGAACAGACGGACATTCTCAGATGTTGCTAGTGGACGGACAAACCGGTGCGTGGTTGTCTGAGGGCAACCGGACGATACCCATTAAAATAAACAACGTGCATACTTTTTGATCTAGCAATTCTAAAAATGTTCTACTTCTGTTCACAAGTATGTATACTCAACAACAATATATGTTTCAGCATTATTTTGTCAAAGAACTAGACACTACTTCAGTAGAGTCTGGCTATGTAAGTTATAGGACACTGGCTAAATGGAATACTACACAGTTGTTAAAAAGCACGAGATAAATCTAGATAAACAAAATAATCTACATAAAGCGCTTAGCACAGTGCCAGGCACACAGTAAGGGCTCAATAAATGTTAGGTATTATTACATACTGGTAGATGTCTAAAATATATTAATTTTTAAGAAGTTGCAAAACAGTATTCCGTTTTTGTAAAAATAAAAATTACATGTACGTTGTCCTACACACACACAAAACAATCTGAAGGACAATGAACTGTAGAAGATGGTCTTCGTGGCAGGCCTTGTATAGGGAGCTTTCATTTATTAACAGTGCACGTTTCTAAGTCTCAATTATTTTAAATCTATAATCAGATGTGTGTACGCATACACGTAACATGTATCTAACGCTTCTATACACAGAGTGTGTGTGTGTATTTTTAGCTTATGTTGCCATCAAGAACTCGCCCCTTCATTCCCCAAATGGGAGCAATGCCTGGCTCAGGGATAGTGGTCACGGGCTGGGTGCTTGCACAACGCTTTTCCAAGCTCAGTCAAGTGCCTTACAGACAGAAGGTAATGCAAGGAAAGCATGAAACCAGACAGGGGTCCAGTGAGGAGGACTGGGGGCTTCCTCTGTGCAAGGCAATAAGAACAGAACAGAAGCTGAGGAGGAACTGTGATTCTGTAGAGGTCCAGGCACACCAGGCTGTCAACTCTACCGGGGTGGGGAATTTTTGCTTATTTTGTAGGCATTCAATAAGTATTTGTGGTTTGAATGACTGGAATGAGAACAACAAAAAGGGAGGGAGATAAAATTTCAGTTATTGATCATCTCAAAGTGAAAGAGTTGGTAAGGAAGAACAATGATTATTTCCCTTAGGCTCCTCTGTATATCTGACCTGCTACAATGAGCACCGATTACTTCCTAATTAAAAATCATTCAGATGTCCATGAATGTTTTCTCGAGGAAAAAAAAGGAAATATATGTATTTCCTGTCTTTAACCTACTCGGTGGATTCAAATTCTGCAGCCACAGATGAGAAGTTACGGAAAACAGATGACAATATTTACTGTCAACTTATTTCTTAGGAGGCCTGACAGCCTACATTACGTCAATGAGGGAAGCTCACAAGAAGGAAGTCAATATGACTAACAGCGTAACGTGAATCCCAGACCAGGAGCCTATGAAGAACCAGATTCCATGCCCGGGGCCCTCAGAGACACAGCTTCTGGTTCTGCCCAGACTGTTGACAGAGGGCTATGTCAGCCATTACAGCAAACTATGTCTTACGATGACACCCAGCAGACCTGCTCCTTTCTAGGATAGGTACGTGCAGGCCACCAGTTCTGCCCAGACCCCCAGATATAATGAGATTCCGTATCAAACCCACCCAGTTGGGGCATCAGTCCTAAAACCCCGGGGTCTACACTCGGCATTACACAGACACTAGGTCCCCGATCAACCACTGAGATCTCCACGAAGACAGGAATTTCATTCTACAACAAATACTGTGATGAGATATCATCAGTTATTTATAATCCGGGCATGAAGTTGGTTTCCGTGGGGCAGGTTTAGATACAGGCTCGATAATAAGACCCGCGGAACGTCCGCAAAGCCACAAAATCAGGTTATGCGCTGCTCCTCACAGGGCGCTGCTCCTGAGACTAACAGTGCTCCAACTTCATGTTATCGAACCTCCTGCCAACGGAAATGACAAAACACGGGGAAACCAAAGGGAAGGAGAAGACAGCAAAGGTATGGCTGGGTTACCTGCACTGGCTCCAGACACCGCTTTGGAAATGGCACTGCTGGAAATCGCTCTATTTCGCTTCATGATCTCTTCGAACTCTGCTTCGCTCACTGTGGAGGGCGGAGGGCCCGGGTCTCGGCTGCACAGAAACAACATTTCTGACTGCCTGCACCACTTATCAGCTTCACCATACTCTTCAGAACAGTGGCGCTTCATCGTGCTCTCCTACAGAAGGTCTTAAATGGTTCTCAGCCTGTTCATGTTTTCTGTGTTCACATTCTCTTCAAGGACAGGACTGACATCCTATTCTTTTGTCATTCTGGCATGACCCAATAGAGCTAGGCATTCACAGCGTCCCTAACAGCCACCTACGGCACTCAATTTAATCAAGCTCCTTAAAAAGGGACGTGAAAGGCACCATTTGGGTCAAGAGACTAAGATGCAAACAAAACACCAAATAAAAAACGTTACCTAACAGACGGTTAACTATTTCCCAGGACTCGACACTGTGACAACAGAGTTTCCACAAGGGAAAATAAGAATTCACGCTCACTTACTCCCTTAGGGAGAACAAAATGCTTAACACATGGTCTACCCTACTATAGCTGGCTCAGATTAGAAAGGAACAAGACCGTCCTTACCTGCCATGGTGGTTATAGGGTGCTGAGGCCTTCATGTAAGTATCTGGTGGAGGCCCCACTGTAGCACTTGGTGGGGGGAAGAAGGCTGGATTGAGGTGAAGGGCAGGTGGGATGGCCCCAGGGGGAGGTACAGCCAGATGAGGAGGTAATCGAGGAGGAGGGGGCATGAGATGCTGGTAGTGGATGCCAGGAGGAGGAGGAGGGACCCCAAAGCTTGAGGAGAGAGGAGGTGGGGGTGGAATTGGGGGTGGGGGCAGACCCATCAGGGGGAGGGCTGAAGGAGGGCGATTGAAGTAGGGCAGCACACTGGGGGGCTTATCCACACGGGCAGATGAGGGTACAAGGTTCTCAGAGGGTGTGGCCCGTCCATCGGCAGAATCACTAGAATCCCGGGAATGGGCCCGTGGAGGTATTCCTGTGAAGCAAAACAGATCTAACGTTACTGCCCAGGCTTCACACGTACTCACGGGACCAGCTCATCCTTCAGCAAGAGTCCTCGGACACCATACTGAGAAAGGCGAGAGGCAGCTGAGAAAGAAGGTAAAATTATCTACTCGCTTTCCTTTGGCCTCAGGAAAAAAGGCAAGTTAGTTAAGTCATAAACCCAGAAAGCATCATCACTTTAATTCTGTTATGTCAAAGAACGCTCTTTATCTAGAACTCGGTGCTTTACACTTAGTTTATCCTTAGACTTGTTTTCGATTTCTAAATGCAGGATCCTAACTAACCCATGAGAGAACAACACTGTTCAAGTATGTTTGTTACCGTTCAGTTGGATTCAAGCAGATGTGAAATCCCATGTGCCCGATTAAGAGTTCAGGGCCTCTCTCCCTTACCAGTGCTAGCTGACCTGAGACTACTATGCTAATATGTACTTCGAGTTTTCTCTTTGCCATGGCACTAGGGCCAGGGAATTTGGGAGAAGGGCAGGGGCTAGGTATCCACATATTAAAACTGGCCACCGGGATGGGGAACAACCATACACCACAGAAGACTTGGAGGTCAAGTTGAGAGGTAGGGACAAAATGGGAGGTAAGCCAAGATACGACATCCACAGAAGAGCAGGAGGCACAAAGCTGAGAGCAGGGACTCCTAGCAAAAGCTCAGTGAAAGACCAGCCTCATATCTGGGGCACTCCCGCTATATTTCAATGGCCTAAACGTTGTACCCCACGGGGCAGCCTGCCAGGGAACGTCACCATAGCACCTTGGTATGGTGTCGTGCACAACAGGGACTCAAACATGCTTGTATACAGCTGGGAATGTGGCTGTGCACTGTCAAGCCCCTTGGTTACACTTGTTCACGCTCTGATTTAATAGTTTCCAAGCCTGGTTCATGTGGAATCGAACAGAACGTGACCAAATGGCCTTAAAGGCCATGCTTGGAGGCAGAGGTGCCATTAGCAGTCAAAAGGGGGAAGACAGGAGAGTGCTCCTTAAACTGACACTTGCTGGTTCACACATGGGGGGGCGGGGTTCCGTCATCCAGCAACCCCCGAGCTTTCTTCGCTGGGGCGTATCGCCAGTGACTGAGCTTCTCGTGTCTCAAACATGTGGCAGCCGGTCTCTTCCCGGAGTTCTCTCAGACCAAAGAAACAGGTGTTGGCAAGTGTGATCCTCAAAGGCAGCTATCTTCTCAGCTACCGTTCCCACCTCTACAAGGTTCTGTTTTGTATCAGTGGCTACAACCCCAAGAGCAGCAACTGTTTTTATGCAGGGGAAGGCCACTGGCTGCACTCAGTGAATGAACAGAGCCCAAGTCTGTCAACATGACAGAGCAGACTACCACCACTCAGTCACTACCATCATTTCCGCAAAGAATGGGAACACTGAGTAGACAGCCAAGTGGAGGTAGGGACGTCATCCCTAAGCAACTGTAAATTAGTGCATCTTAGGGATATCAGAAGAGGGCTGAATCACACAAAGATTCTGAAAGAGAGGAACTTGAAAATTGAAATTGTCAAGGAAGAAAAGTGTGTGCCTTTTAACCCAGAGCAATGGGAGCTCACACTACACCCATCTAGGCTCTCAAACTAGTTAAAAGAACAGTTTTTCCCATGCAAGAGAGAAGTGGCCAGATTTCCACCTTCAATCAGTCAATACAAGGCGCTAGAGCAGCACCTATGAAATGACAGAATGTAGGCGATGAGTCTGTCCCCCCCACCCGTCTGCCCCCGCTGTCAGGAAAGAAAAGTAAAGGCAGTTGGCTGCTTCAGGTGGGGCCTTGGGGGGTGGCTGCACCTTGTGAGGTCAGGACAATCCAAGGTCTGGTCCTCGGGTTTCGCAGGTTCAGACACTTGATTTTAATAGTACACCCAGGGGTGATTGTACCCTAGGAAACTGATTCACGCTAACCAAACTCACAAGAGACTGATTCATAAACCAGAATGCCAATTTATTAATTTACAATGAGAAATAGAACTGCCAAGCAGACTGGAATACTTGTGTCGGCTGGTCAGCGCATTCTCTTCCCAGTAGGAGAGCCTAGTTGGGAAACCAGATTAGTATCAGAAGGCGGCTTGGTGAGTACAGAATCAGAACAAAGGGAGTAAGGTGAACTTAAGGGACACTATCATCACGCTGAGGTAGTCTGATGAAGTTTTATCAGTGGGCAATATATGCCAAGCAGACGAAAATATCTGGTCATAGAAAGGTCACCCTCTCCCCTGCACACTGTTGGAGAAACACTGTGAAATTCTTATTCCCCAGCCCTCCTCTGGGCTGGATCCTCATAGAGCACCCTTCCAATACATGTTTATGATGAGACTATAGCCATCTTCATGTCCATTCCCTGCACATCAGGGTGGCCGCCGCTTGTTATCTTACAGAGGGCACGTGTTACGATGAAGCGCATATACTGATATTTTACACACAAACACGTAACTGAGAGTTGGCAGGAACTTTAAACATCATGTATCTTCCCAGAGAAGGGAAGAGGCCCTAAGCAGGAAAGTGACTGGCCCAAGGTCACACAATGAGTCAGTGGCAGAACCAAACTATAACCTGAACCTACCTGACTCTCAGCAATGTTCTTTCTCGTACATGGCCTCACATCTGGGTCATTAATTGACCGTGCCATCACCCACAACCCCCACCCCCACTGTAGGCAGAGCCTACACCACAGAAAACAAACCCACAAACTCGCCCCCCGTCATACAGATGGTCTCCACGTACCCCCTCTTGGGACTCGGACGCACTCACGTTTCCGAGCCTGTGCTTCAAACTGTGACAGGTTCTGCCGGGTGGCCGGCCTCACGTCCACTTTTTCTCCATTAAGAACTTTTCCCGGCAGGAGTTCCAACAATTTGTGGACAGAGTTTTCAGAGGCTACTACCACCTCAGCGTACCTTGGGGAAGAAACGTTTAAAGTGAGTGAGATCTACCAGCCAAACAAGAGAGGAACAAAGAAATACCCTTCTGCGTTTAGTGAAAACTGGTAAAGCAAAACACATCTTGCTGATACGACACAAACAAAACTACCGCCCATAAAAAGGTGTCACCCTTTAATCTTCCTATTTGGAATTAGAAATCAGCTTTCATCGCCCCTCAATGGATTGACATCGTTACACTGCAGCTAGGTCCCCATTCTATAGCAGTGTGCCCAAACCAAGGACATAACCCAGGCCAGGGGTAGGAAGGATTAAAACCCAGGGCCAAAATACAGTGTGGATCTGTTATCCTAATGGTGACAAACTCAAAGGGGCTTCTCAAATCCAGACCTCACCCTTTGGACTGGCCATTTGCTCGATTCTCTGCAAATTTCAACTCCACCACATCATAGACTCCTATAGAGCGAATAACCTGGATCAGCTGCTGGTCTGTAGTCCACTGGGGCCGGCAAGATGGAAAAGGAAGAAATGTCAAGAGCTACACCCCCGCCCCACCTAGAATGTCCCAAACCGTTTCACCAAACCTAGGCTTCTAGTCACAACCATGACCTCCCAAAGAAACCCTAAAGCCCGTCAACATTTCAATTAGTGTTAGGCTTTTCTTATTATGCTCACCCATACAGAATCCCACAATTTCCCATCCCCTCTCCAACCCCCATCTCGAGATTAATAAGAGTCAAACCTATTTTAACTTGGACTGCCATTCGGGTTGGCTGGTCATCAGTTCAAACACTGATTATCAGCAGCTTTAATTACAGACCTGACAGGCTACGGTCTGACCCGCGTCAGGAACTTCCCCCGAGTGTGTTCATTTTCTAATTCGGGCTTGCCCTCCACCAGCCCCAAAACATGTCACACAAGAACTCTTGCAGAACAACAATCACCGCCTACCCCGGAACACTAGAACTATCAAGGTCTTTGATCCCTGTCACCCATCGTTATCAAAGGACCATCGAATGACCACCAAGAGTTCAAGGTGTTCACTCTGAAATCTCATCCCACAGATGACCCTATTGGACATAAAGCCCCAGGGTCAGGGGCATTAACAAGATGGCAGAAAAAGCAACTACCCACTTAATCATTGCTTTCTTCGGCACCAGTACGTCCTCAGGATAGTTCTCTTTCAGAGATCAATCCAACCTGATCCCAGGAAAAAGAAATCCAACCCCATCAGAGCACAAAACAGTGCAACAGTGGTTTTTGAAAATGCCATCACCTCCCAGTGCTCTCCCTCCAGCCTACCCATGAACCTTCTCGGTTCCCCATGCTCACCCAGGAGAAGCTGCCCACATAGACAGCAGCTCGCCTATTACGCAGGCCGCTGTACGTGTACAGGATCGCAGGGCTCTTGTTATTGGGCTTGGGGGACGGCTCCTGGCGAACAGGAGGAGGTGGCTCAGTGCTGCTGCTTCTGTCATCTGAGGGCTGTGAGGTGGCTGTCAACACGTCATCATACAGGTCAATCTGATCTGTATTGTTGAACTCTGGGTCCTAAGAGATGAGGGGTTGGTAAAGGTGGGTTTGCAGACCTTCCACTGGGTTCATTCTAGGTCAGAATCCGTAGTCAAATACTTCATAAAATACGCATAAAAAAACTTCCTTGTCCCACTCTAGGAAACTAGGTAGGAATAATTTTCTTATAAGAGTAATATCTCGCTTATAACCATTTCGTTAAATTATGCGTGTGTAGGTTTTTCCTCTAAGACCCTGTGAGTAGCCTGCAATGCTTCCAGCGTCAGCAAGCTGTGAGAGTCAAAAGGTACATGATGATTAAACAAGCAAACTAAGAATGCATGAAGATGCACCCGCTACTGGTATCAATGAGGTCAGCCTCTAATACCACATCTAAGTCACAGTAATGAAAACGTGTTTTCAACATTTCATGATACTCCCAGAATCAAGAGTTACACAAAGCTTACTACTCTATTTAATAAGAAAGTATATTCATTTAGAAATAAAAAGCAAGGAAAAAGCATATTAAAGTGAAAACTAGAATGCAAAAAAGGACTGGAATTACTGGTTTCAACTTTTCCACTTACACAAATGATTTCGGGAAGCTCTGAAACTCACAGTATGCACTCCCGTCTTTCTACTAACCACCAAAGAAACATTAAAAAAAAAAAAAAAAAAAAAGAAAATAATACATTCTGGGC
>NW_027536465.1:3186436-3237912 GCF_008692635.1 Crocuta crocuta
AAAAAAAAAAAAAAAAAAAAAAAAAAAAAAAAAGGAAAAGAATAATTCTGGGAGATTCTCCCTTACTATTTCTCAAATGACAACGCAGATCCAACACATTACCATGACACCTATATGACAGACTTTTGGGGAGGAACACCAGACACGTTCAATGATTCACAAAAGCAGTGAAGTTTGTTCTCTAAAATATAAGGGTAGAAAACAGGACAAGCACCCATACCATGAACTGTCACAGTTGGCACTTAAATGTGGACACGTACTCTGAAAGACACGTGAAGTATACTTTGTGTGTATGTGATACACTGCTGCCATGGACTGACGGTTTGTGTGCCCCCCCAGAATGCGTATGTTGAAATCCCACTCCCCAGCATGATGGTATTAGGAGGCGGGGTCTTTGGGAGATAATTAAAATTAAACGAGGTTTTGAGGTGGAACCCTCATGACAAGGATTACTGTCCATATAACAGCCAAGAGAGCGCATGCCTGCCCTGCCCAGTGTCCCTTGAGGAGACAAGGTGGCACTCAGCACCTAGAAGAGGGCCCTCACCAGAACCTAAAATTTCAGCCTTCCAGTCTCCAGAACAGTGAGATATAAATTTCTGTTGTTTATAAGCCACTCAGGTTTTGGTATTTTGTTATAGCAGCCCAAGTTAACCGTATATACCCCCAATCCTAAAACCGTAAGAACTACTACTGAGTGACCGTAATGTTTCAGATTCTGCAATGTTATCTCAGAGAGCTCAGTTTCAGGATCGGTATTTTTTCGGGTAACATTCAAAAACATCCCGACCGTGCTAAAGATGCTGCCAAAATGACAGAAGTTCAAAGTGTTTTAGAGGAACTATAGCTCATCATGTCATTGCTGTGTTTTTAAAAATGAAATAAAGGAAGAACCTATGTTAGGTAACTTGTCTAGTTCTCTGAAGAAAGAGAGCACTTCCTATAATGCAAGTCGGGACAGGAAGCTCCAGTAATTTTCTCCCTTAAATTCCATCACAGGAACTGCAGATTCTAAAATGAGGCTAGAGAGGAGACTCGCTACCAAATTCATTCCTAGACCTACATACCATCACGAACTTCTGGAAATAATTTTCTAGTTCCTCACTCATCTGAAGAATAAGGGAAGAATGTGCACACAAAAACAGCTTTATTGGACTGTTCTGGTAGTGAAGGGGGAAAGGGTTCTACTCCCTGAGGCACGTACATAATTCCAAGTATTACAAATACTCTAAAAAAACCACACAATAGGATTGTATAAACTTGTAAAAATATCAGAAAAAGGATGGCAAAAGAGAGTAAACTTTTTATTTTTTTAAAGTTTACTTAATCATTTTTAGAGAAAGAGAACACATGTTGAGCAGGAGAGAGGCAGAGAGAATCAAGTAGGCTCTGTGCTGTCAGCGTGGAGCCCGACGTGGAACTTAATCTCATGAACTGTGAGACCATGACCTGAGCTGAAACTAAGAGTTGGATGCTTAACTGGGGCACCCCAAAAGCAACCTTTTTAGAGGCAACTTATAAAACAAAAAAAGGAATCAATGAGACAAATAAGCATAAAAAAACTGTTCCAGGTAGTCAATTTATAAATAAATAAGGATCTTCCACCAAGAGAATGTAAAGAACAGGAAGAGAAGCTAACATTGGAGCGCACAGGGTGGATAATAAATTGAGTAAAGGGCTAAAAACTTGCAAACACAATGTGTGTAAAATATCTCACAGCTATTATGTCTCAAAGAACTGCAACTCTAGACAAAATCATTTATTTCCTCATTCATGTACTAAATACGGTGATATATGCCCTTATGGTTCCCAGGAAGATAGAAACTGTTTGAATTCTAATCCTTAGAGAGCAATACTTCACATCAGGGCGCTTTTAAAATTCATTTGTTTATTTATTGAATCTTGGTTCATTTTTGAGAGAGAGAGGGAGAGACAGAGAATGAGCAGGGGAGGCGCACAGAGAAAGGGGGAAGGAGGATGTGAAGCAGGCTCCACGCTCACAGCAGATGGCCTGATATGGGACCCCAACTCACGAACCATGACATCATGACCTGAGCCACAGCTGGGAGCTTAACGGACTGAGCCACCCAGGCACCCCACTTTTTAAATTTCAATCAAGGAGTCTGAACTGGAACTTAAAGGGAATAAGGAAACACACCATCTTGGATACTCAGTGGAACCAAATTGGGACTCCTTCCGGCAGGATCTGTGATTCAGAGATGTGTATCTAAAAGTTGTAAAACAAAAACTACCATGGATAATTGGGTAGTGAACTAGCATGCAGATTTGGGACAGCTCAGAGACCACACACATGACCGGAAACTTCCCATACTGCAAGCCTAGAGAGCAAGACTCTCTCTAAGGGTCTTTCAGGGACCCTTAGAGAACACACTAAGTCCTGAAAAACCTTGTATATGGATTACCTCGCCACTTTAAGAAGCACAAAAGGATTCAATGAATCCAAAACTGTCACATGGGGCACCTGGGTGGATCAGTCGGTTAAGCGTCCGACTTCCGCTCAGGTCATGATCTCGCGGTTCGTTGTGGGTTTGAGCCCCGCGTCGGGCTCTGTGCGGACAGCTCAGAGCCTGAAGCCTGTTTCAGATTCTGTGTCTCCTGTCTCTCTGACCCTCCCCTGTTCATGCTGTCTCTCTCCACCTCAGAAATAAATTTAAACAAAACAAAACAAAACAAAACAAAACAAGATTCAAATGGTTTCTCTGGGCTATAGAACCTGGGAACTGTTCTGATGCACAGAGCAGGCCTGTTGAGGGGTCTGTTGAAACAATGTATCAAGTTGTGTCTGAATTTAAACCTCTAGCAACACCAACACATTTTAAGCTCAGCTGGTAAGAGAAAAACAGAAAAAGCCTTGAAGTTTTTCTGATTACCAAATGAGCTGATGATTTACTCAGTGTTGAATTAGGTTAAAGCACAATCTAATTCTACAAATTAAGTGAAAAATACAATGTTTTCTGTGCACTGATGCCAAAGGTTTAGTTCCAGGGAGATTAAAAAGTGTGTATTTAAAACTGATTATATCAGGAAGAATTTTGTGTTTAACAGTATAGGAAGAGCCATGGTGGTTTCAGTAAGTTCTTTAAAGAACAACCTGCAGGATTCTGAATTTAAATAAGAACTTCTCCATCTGTACGTTCAATGTTTCTACCCTCCAACCCCCTTCTCCTGATATCTGAGGGAAGTAAAAAAGGTTAGGATTTATTTTTCTCAAAGCAACCTACTCAGTATCATCGTAACCAAAGCTCAAAGCTTTTGGCTTTATAAAGACTGGTCTCCAGTCCTCACCCCATGCCTGCTCCCCTGCCACTATCCACTGCCCTGACCTCCAGGAATGGAACGTCTCCTGAACACAGGGATCCATTCCCCCCCACCCCCATTCCCTCACTGGTCCTGACACAGGGCCTCGCAAACAGAAATTGCTCAATAAATATTTGATGGAAGTAGCAAAGAGAACAGCGTACTAGGCACAGCACCTTGCCTGGCACAAGGAGCAGAGAGAAACCCTCAGCAAAACGGCAGACCTCGCTTTTCCAGAGTACCTCCCCAGCCCAAGGGGGGGCAGCTGTGAACTTCCAGACTCTCGACATGACAGGAGTAAAGCAGTTGGGCAAAAGGGGCTTCCAGAGCACGTGCTGAAGATCAGGGGACTAGAGTACATGTGACAGGGTTCTTGTGCATGGTCAGCTCGGGAGGAATCCTTAATGTTCTGAAGACATTCTAAAACCCAGTCTGCACTGGCTGCCTTCAGTCTAACCTTGCGCTTTACAATGCTTGCCAAACGAAACCTTAATCATTTCTTCAGCAGCCTCCAAATTACACTAAGATCAGCTTCACCAAAATTTAACTCACGAGAGAAGCACCCCTCCGTGGACCTTCCATAAATGGACAGGAGATTCAAAATCTATACTTTCTTCCAACCTGCCAAGCATTAATGACTATCTATTTGATATATAAATGCCTACTAAATTCCACACACCATCTGTGGCCTTACACCCATAAACAAGTTTTTTTTTTACTAAAGAGACAGGAGAACAAACCGTTGAGGTCAATGACTTCTACCCTGACACGGCAGCCACCACCAGATAAGGTCTGGGCCTCATCAATGCCCTGTAAGGTACACTGCTTAGGAAATCCTGAAATTCCGTTTTCTGAGACCGAATGTGACTAGACCTGTCCTGTTTTGCCCATTTCTCAAAGTGATTCGGCAGCAATGGTATCAACCCACAGAGAAGGAAATTAAGGGGGGAGGAAGAGTTATTATTAACAATAACTATCCTTCCTATCTTGTATTAAAAAAAGAACACAAAAATGAAAATCACCCATAATTTGTAAAGAGTAGTAAAAACCAGATGCAAAATAATATGGAAAACAATGGTTGTAACTAAACGAATTTACTGAACCTTTCAATTCATCCATAATTATTTGACTTGAGCTGAAAAATTGTTTTTCATGTATTTAGGTCAACATGTAGATGATTCCAGTTTACCTGAGGAGATGTGGGCAAATATCAGAAAGTATATCTGACATAGCTGTACGATGGGTACAAGATCATTATACTATTCTCTCTACTTTTGTATTTTAACGTCTCTATATTAAAATGCCGTAATGTGTTAATTTTTTTTAAACGTGAACGTTTGCCAAATGTACAGGACATCTTCTGTCACCTCATATAAAAGTCAGGATCTAACCAGGGCACTCTCCTTCCCTAGTCTCTTCTTTTTATCCTCCTTCCGGATTCTCGTGTGTACCCACTGAAAGACACCAATGAAAGAACCAGTTTCCTCAAGTACCATGGCGCTGAAAACAACCCAGGCAAGATATTACTAAGTTTTAAAATGAGACTTGAGAGGTGCCTGGGTGGCTCAGTCGGGTTGAATGACCCGGCTCTTGATTTTGGCTCAGGTCATGATCTCACCGTCATGGGACTGAGCCTCACTTCAGGCTCTGCACTGAGTGTGGAGCCTGCTTAAGGTTCTCTCTCTTTCTCCCTCTGCCCCTCTCCCCCAATAGCACACACACTAAATAAACAAATGAATACATGTTTGGTAGAACTTATCAAAAAAAAATAGAATAAAAAGAGACTTTGGAACATTCTTGGGCTTGACCTCCATATAGTCCTGCTTCCCGGGAAATCACTGTGTAATGTTCCTTGACATGACATAAAGAGATCAATAAATCCACAGGTCTTTTTAACTGATTTGTCCAATACCTTTACCTCTGCCCTCAAGACAATTAGATGCATCAATAAATTAAAATGTATTACAGTGAAATGTCTAGGCGCTGCTGAAGGCCAGAGTCAAACCACCTACAGAAAGAAGTAAAAGCCAGAACAGTCAGGACGGAGCTGCCACTAAATGTTAAAGTATCTTTCATTCGGTGCTTGTGCACTGAGGAGGGGACTGTATTTCCCCAGCTGCCACTTGAAAGAATCACAAAGGAACGGGTATGGACACTGTCTTCATAAATACTACAGCGAACATAATTCTGATTTTTCAGCGCGCTCAGTCTCCGAGGAGACGGGTACCCAACTCTGGCCTCCTGGGGGAGCAAGTTCCACAGGTTGATTCGCCATTCTATTAAATCCGATTTTTATTTGCTCTTAAACCAAAGCCTGCAATATTAAGCCTGGAGGCTTACAATTCACATAAGGCGGAACGGCCTTTCGAGATCCTGAAAGTCTACCACAGAGGAAAAATCTGAGACCCGACGGAGGGCTCTTCGGGCCTGGCAAAGACTGCCATAGTCTGGGACCACTGCAAGTTCGGTGAAAGTGATTCCTCAGCAGGTCCCGGACAAGCCAAGCTCCCGATGACCCCTCACCTGATTGAACTCCTCGTCTGCGTATATATCAATCAAGTCCACTCCTTCGGACATGGCTCTGGAAGGAAGATCGCGAGCCCGGAGAACCGACAAAGTAAGTAAGATGCCGCTGCGGTAGCCTGCAAGACGCAAGAGATAGAAGGCATGAGGGTCCCGGGCCGGAAGGAGAGCAATGGTTGCCAACCTCTCGTCTCCAGAGACGCAGCATCCCGGCAGCCCAAGCTCGGTCCCACCCGCTCCGCCCCGCCCCCGGCCTCGCGCCGCCCCTCACTCTCCCAGGCCGCCGGGGCTCGCGGGGCTCGCTGCCCATCACCCTCGGGCCCGACCCGNCGGCTCAGGGCCTCGGAGCTGAGGCCCACGGTGCAGGCATCCGGAAGCTCCCGGAAGTGGCCTGGCCACAGGCGTCCGGTGCGGGTCGGGAAGGATGGCGGTGGCCACCATGTTCCCGGGGCTGGCACGGGTGAGGAGAGTGGAGGTTTTAGGGTCCCGGACAGGCCTTAGTGGGGACTGAGCTTCGTCTGCCAACGCAGTCGTGGAGACTGCGAGGAGCCTCCGGCTGCCTGATAACCCAGGGCAAGGGCAGACCCAAGGAGAGATCCGTCTTGCAACATAGGGGGTTCAGGTCACATCCACTCTTTTCGGAGCCCACTGTGTGGCTGTCTCGTGCGACACCCAATTCAGATTTCACCTGTTCCCCAGGTGGAGCTGCCTGCACCGCCTCTGTGCGCCGCTTCTCTCTGTTCTTAAGACTCTGTTCTTGTGTCTTTAATATCTGTTAGGATTTCACATCGTAATTTTTTTTCAATGTAGGCTTTTCTGACCGTAAACTTCTACTTTTTTATTGCATCTCATAATTTTTTGTATGTTGGGTTTTCGTTTGTCTCAAGATATATTCGAATTCCCCTTTTGATTTTTTCTTGGACCCGTTAGAACGATTGGTTTATTCATGACCTGAAGTGTGTTAATTTTAACAAATTTGTGAACTTTTCAGTCTTCCTTCTGCTGTGGATCTCTAGTTTTAGTTCATTGTGGTCAGAAAAGATACTTTGTGTCATTTTAATCTTTTGTAATTTGATAAAACTTGTTTTTCAACCCATCGTGATCTATCTTGGAGAATATTCTCAGTGTGCTTGCGAAGAATGTGTTCTGCTGAAATGTTCTGTATATGTCTGTTTTGTTCCACTTGATCTATAGTGTTGTTCAGGTCTTCTGTTTACTTATTGATCTTCTGTCTAGATGTTCTGTCCATTACTGAATGTGGAGTACTGAAGTCTATTTTTATTGTGTTGCTGTTTATTTCTTTATTTGTGTCAGTGTTTCCTTCCCGTATTTGGGTGCTCTGATGTTGGCTGCGTGTATATTTATGATTGTTATGTATTCCTGGTGTTATGTATTCCTTTTATCATTATAAAATGTCCTTAACTCTCATGACAGTTTTTGATGTAAAGCCTGTTTTGACTGACATAAATAGTGCCATCTTTGCTCTTTGGTTACCTTTTGCACCGGTTATCTTTTTTTCATCCTTTGACTTTCAGCCTGTGTATTCTTACATCTAAAAGGAGTCAGTTGTGGGGCACCTGGGTGACTCAGTCGGTTAAGCATCCGACTTTGGCTCAGGTCATGATCTCACGGTTTGTGGGTTCAAGCCCTGCGTTGGGCTCTGTGCTGACTGCTAGCTCAGAGCCTGGAGCCTGCTTCAGATTCTGGGTCTCCCTCTCTCACTTACCCTCCCCTGCTCATGCTGTCTCTCTCTCAGAAATAAATAAAACATTAAAAAAAATTTTAAAAAAGGAGTCAGTTGTAACAGTGTATGCTCCGACTCTGTTTTTTAATCCATCTAGCCACTCTAGTGTTTTGTTTGGAGAGTTTAGTTCATTTACATATAATTACTGATCAATAAGAACTTACTGTTGCCATTTTGTTGTTTTCTATTTGTCTTGTAGCTTTTGAATCGCTTTCTTCCTCCCTTGTTATCCTTTGTGACTCATTGTTTTTGTTTTGTTTTGTTTTGTTTGTAGAGACCCACTTCAATCCTTTCCTCATTTTCTATTTGTGTCTTCTGTGGATATTTTCTTCTTGATTACTATGGGGCTTCCATAAAATATAGTAATCCATTTTAAGATGATAACAATTTAACTTCACTCTCATCCCAAAAAACTACTCTTTTACTCCTCCAGCTTTCCATTATCGATGTTGCGATTGCGTATTTGTATATCGTGTATCCATTAGCATATTTTAATTATTTTTTAATGTTTTTCTCTTTTATCTTCTCTACCAGCATTAAAAGTGGTTTACGTACCACTGTTACAGTATTACGGTATTCTGTATTTGTCATATGTGTATCTTTAATGATGATCTTTATGCTTTCGTATGCTTTTGTGTTGCTCTTGATTGTCCTTTGGGCCTCTTGAATTTAGACGTCCAAACTTCCCCAAATTTGGAAAGTTTCTGGCCATTTCTTTGTGTTAATTTTTTTTTTAAGTAAGCTGTACACCCAATGGGTGGGTCGAACTTACAGCCCCAAGATCAATAGTCACATGCTCCACTTACCGAGCCAGCCAGCCACCCCTGGCCATTTCTTTAAATGAGCTTTCTGTTCCTTTATATTTTCTCCTTCTGGTACCCCATAATAGTTTTGTTGGTTTGCTTGGTGATGTCCCATAAATCCCTTAGGAATATTTCACTCCTTTTCATTCTTTTTTTTTTTCTTTCTTTCTCTGATTTGGAAATTTCAAATCACCTGTCTTTGAGTTCACTGATTCTTTCTTCTGCTCGATCAAGTCTGCTAGTTAACCCCTGAAGCAAATTTTTTTTATTTGGTTATTGTATTCTTTAGCTCTAAAATTTTTGTTTGGTTCCCTTTAATATTTCTCGCTGTTGATATTGTCATGCATTGCTTTCCAGAACAAATTGAACATCTTGATGACAGTTGTTTTGAATTCTTTGTCAGGTAATTCATACGCCTCTATTTCTTTAGGGTTGGCTTCTAGAGATTTGTTTCTTTGATTGGGCCACGTATCCTGTTTCTTCGTGTCCCTTGCAAATTTATATTGGGTCTAGGCTTTTGAAAAAACAGCCCACTCTCCTAGTCTTCTTAGACTGACTTTGTACAAGGAAAGACCTTCAGCAGTCAGCCTGACTAGAGATCCTGGGAGCTTCTCAAGCATTTGTGTGTGGATATCTCTTCTCTAGGTTTGTGCATATAAATTCTAAATTGGCAGGACTTGCTGACTTCTTGTTTCAGGAGCCTCTTACCTGGTTTCTGGATTTCTCATAAAAGGAATTGGTCCATGTATTGCTGTGGAGTGGCTGTCTCCATGGGAAGGGCGGGGGGGCTTCCTGTTCCACCATCATGCTGCCGTCACTACCTTCTCATTGCATCTTGGTAGGTTTTACCCTTCTCTAGATTGGGAGCCTTCTGGGGATTAGGGACCATGCCATCACCGTATGCTCAGATTCTAACACAGGTAAGTGACTAAAATACATGCCACACCATAAGAATGTCAAGAGAATATGAAGGAAGGAGAAGATGCTTCCGCTGGAGAATTTCTGGAAGGGTACTTGTTAAGAACACGTGTGCAATTAGGGCTGGGTTCTACTGCCAACTGCAGTCACTATTCAGGTGACCTTGGTAAGTTATTTAACCTCTGCTAGTCTCAGCTTCCTAAGCTATAAAGTGGGGATGGTATCCACACAACTTCTTAGGGACTAAATGAGATTGAATAAGCTTCCCACCCAGGAAGTGTTGAGCGAATGACAGCAATGGTAGTCATTATAAAGATGTTTGTGCTTTATTTATTTCAGATGCTTGCTCTGTCAAGGCGCCACCTAGTGTCCCCCTCTCTCAGCACACCATCATTCAGCCGTTTCTACAGAGGCGACTGCCCAACAGATTCCCAAAAAGATATGATTGAGATCCCTTTACCTCCGTGGCAGGAGCGAACTGATGAATCCATAGAAACCAAAAGAGCCCGGCTACTGTATGAGAGCAGGAAGAGGGGAATGTTGGAAAACTGTATTCTGCTTAGGTAGGGAAATATGGGTCTTGCTGTTACTTCTCTTTGGTACTGGAGACCGCCTTTTCAACTCCCTTCTCTCTCTTTCTCGTTTTTAGCCTCTTTGCTAAAGAATATCTGCACCGCATGACAGAGAGACAGCTGAACCTGTATGACCGCCTGATTAATGAGCCCAGCAATGACTGGGATATTTACTACTGGGCCACAGGTACTGGGCATGATAAGCAAGCAGCATGATGTGAAAAATAGGATGACTTATGCTGATTTGCATCTGGAATCGCATCCATTTTCATTCATTCATGCAATAGACACTCAACCCAAGCACTTTTCACGTTTTTCAAAGTGTGCAAAATTGTTTTATTACTTAAAGTGCATTTGCAAGCAATAGAAACATGTCGAAGCAGAAAGGGAGTTTAGTGGCTTGGTGTAGAAAGCTCAGTGCATCAAAGGCAGGGTTCTAGAAAAACCAGGCTGGGAATGGTGTGGAACCAGACAGCTCTAGAAATCTGCGTAGTAAGAGTTCTTCAGTGGTGTCATTCCGGTGCTGCCTTTGGGAAGAACAATTCTCTCCATGTATAGTGAGGGTTAGTTTTGACTGTGAGTAAAAAAACAAAAAACAAAAATCCCAAACAGTAATAACATAAACAAGTGAGAACTATATTTCTGTGTCATAACAGAAGTGCAGAGGTAGGCATTCCGTTCAGAAATCATAAGGTCCAGGTTCCTCTGGGTTGGCTGCTCCCTCATCCTCAGCGTGTACCATCTGCCTCAGGGTTGAAGGTGGTTGCTGAGGCTCTGTCTGTCCTGTCCATGTTTCAGCCAGGAGTAAACGTATAGAAGCGCACACCTGACTCTTTGTGGATCCTTCTCAGGAAATTATACACCATGCTTCCACCTATTTTCCATTAGCCACAGTTTAGTCACGTGGCTACTCCTCATCATAATGAGAAAACAGTACAGTCCCTGTGTCCAGGTAACTTGGGGGTTCTGTTATCAAGGAAAAGTGGGAGAATGGATGTTAGGGGACATCTTGTCCTCGGTTTTTGTGTTTCCAGTCCATGTTTGAGTCACAAGATAGAAACCATCCTGTAGGTTCCATTAATTAAGTGTCATGGTACAGAGTCTAGAAGCTTAGGTAGCCATTGTAAAGCCCTCAAGGTGTAAACTATTTACGCGCTGGCCTTTAGTGTTGCTGAGTGAAGTTCTGTCGTGTGAGTGTGCCACAGTTTGTCTATCCATTGACCTACTGAGGGACATCATGGTGTCTCCAGTTTTAGGTGATTATGAATAAGCCACTATAAATGTTTGCATATAGCTTTTTGTGGGTATAAATTTTAGTTTCTCTTGGATTAATGAGTCTTATTGTAAGTGTATGTTTATGACAGACCTTTTCTATAATGGGACAGGTAGTAAATATTGTAGGCTTTACAGACCATATAGTTTCTGGCATGATATTCACTTCCTGCTTTTGGATAATAAATAGGTAAACAATTGAGTGTGACTGTGATAGAATAAAATTGCATTGAGAGGCACAGATCCTTGAATTTCGTCTCATTTTCATATGTCATGAAATATCCTTCTGACTTTTTTCCTCAACCACTTAAAAGTCATTCTTTTTTCTTTTTAAGTTTTTTTAACATTTATTCAATTTTGAGAGAGAGCGCACACGAGCGACTGAGTGGGGGAGGGGCAGAGAGAGAGGGAGAGAGAATCTGAAGCAGGCTCCAGGCTCTGAGCTGTCAGCACAGAGCCCAACACGGGGCTCAAACCCACAAGCGGTGAGATCATGACCTGAGCTGAAGTTGGACGCTTAACCAACCGAGCCACTCAGGTGCCCCTTGAAAGTCATTCTTAGTTCACAGGCCACAGTTTGCTGACTCCTGTGTTGAGTGAAAGGGGCCATGATCAAAGACTGGCCATATGTACCATATGATACCATTTATATGATATTCTTGGAAAGACAAAACCGTAGGGGCAGAAAACAGACCAGCGATTTCCAGGGACTTGGTGTGAAGTTCCACATCCTTACAGGCACTTGGTATTACCAGGGTTTTGGTATTGTTTTTAGCCACTCTAAGGAACACGCAGTGGTATTAGCACAGCTCTGATAATTAAGGATGGTAAGACTCTATTTTTCAGTGCTTATTTGCCATTGCTCTATCTTTGGTGATACGTCTCTTCAAATCTTACCCCACCTTTGTGTTTTTTCTTTATTTGGCTTCTTTTCTTTTTTAACGTTTTGTTTATTTCTGAGAGAGAAAGAGAGAGAGCATGAGCAGGGGAGGGTCAGAGAGAGGGGGAGACACAGAATCCAAAGCAGGCTCCAGGCTCTGAGCTAGCTGCCCGTTACAGAGCCTGATTCAGCTTGAACCCATGAACTGTGAGATCATGACCTGAGCCAAAGTCAGAGGCTTAACCAACTGAACCACTCAGGCGCCCCTAATTGGGCTTATTTTCTAATTGAGTTTTGAGTGTTCTTTATGTCAGATTCAAGTCCTTTATCAGGTATGTGTCTTGCAAATTTCTTTCTACTTGTCCACGGCTTGTCTTTTTCTTTTCTTTAAAAAAATTTTTTTTTAATTATTTATTTCTGAGAGAGAGTGAGAGAGACAGCGTGAGCAGGGGAGGGTCAGAGAGAGAGGGAGATACAGAATCTGAAACAAGCTCCAGGCTCTGAGCTGGCAGCACAGAGCCCGATGCGGGGCTCAAACCCTCGAACTGTGAGATCATGACCTGAGCCGAAGTCGGATGCTTAACCGACTGAGCCACCCAGGCACTCTGTCTTTTTATTTTCTTAACATTATCTTTCAAAGAGCAGGGTTTTGTTTTGTTTTTAATGTTTATTTGAGTGAGAGAGGGAGGGAGTCACAGAATCTGAGTTGTCAGCACAGAGCCTGACTTGGGACTCAAACTCGTGAACTGCGAGATCATGACCTGAGCTGAAGTTGGAGGCTTAACCCATGGAGCCCCCCAGGAGCGCCGCAAGAAGCAGTTTTTAATGTTGGTGATGTACGATGTTTCCTTCGGTGGTTTAGTGGATTGTGCTTTTGATACAGTGTCTGAGAACTCCGCCATATTCAAAGTCACAGATTTTCTCTGTTTTCTTCTAGGAATTTTATTGGTTTAGAATCACCTGTTCAATTTCTCTAAAACGAACAAACAAAAATCCTACTTGGATTTTGATTAGAGTTGTGTTAAATCAATGGATCAATTTGGGAAAATATTTTTAGCAATTTAGAATTGTCTAATCTATGAACATGCTGTCACTTATTTAGGTCTTTGACTTCTTTAAAAAATTTTTTTTTAATGTTTTTCACTTTTGGAGAAAGAGAGAGAGCATGAATGAGGGAGGGGCAGAGAGAGAGGCACACAGAATCTGAAGCAGGCTCCAGGCTCTGAGCTGTCAGCACAGAGCCCGACGCGGGGCTCGAACCCGTGAACCATGAGATCATGACCCGAACGGAAGTCGGATCTTTAACTGACTGAGCCCCCCAGGCGCCCTGGTCTTTGACTTCTTTAATCTGCATGTTCTCTATTGTTGCATAACAGATTACCCCAAAATTTACTGACTTAAACCCACCTTTATTATCTCAGCGTTGCTGTGGGTCTGGAATCCAGGCATGGCTTAGCTCGGTCCTGTGCTTTATTCCATCACGAGGTTACAGTCAAGGTGTCAGCCTCGGCTCGGGGCTTTCATCTGGAGGCTCTGCTGGGGGAGGAGCGGCTTCAAGTTCTCTCTGCGGAGAGAGAGTTGGCAGAGCGAAGTTCCTCCAGGCTCCCCACCTGCAGGCCGTTCCCTGCTGGCTGGTGCCTGGAAGCTGCCTTCTGTCCGTTGTCACCAGCGCCTCTCCCACTTGGCAGCTTGCGTCTTCAGAGCCTGCCAGCCGGGAAGGCGACAGAGGAGTCCGCTGGGAAGACGGAAGTCTCAGTGTTTTGTAACATAATCACAGAAATGACTTTCTGTTATCCTTGCTGAGTTCTGTTGGCTCGAATCAAATCATTAGGTCCAGCCCAGGGTGGGGGTGGGGCTCACACAAGGGCTTGATACCAGGAGGTGGACCTCAGCGAGGGCCATCCTAGAAGTCTGACTGCTATTGTGCAGTTTTCAGCGTATTTTGGACATGTTTTGCTGGATTTATACCTAGGTATTTCATGTATTTTGGTGCCGTTATAAATAGTACTTTGAGAGAAGTTCCCACTTTCCCATTGTTGGTGGAATGTAGAATTTTTGTATCCTGTAACCTTGCTAAGCTCACTCAGAGCTAGAAGCTATTTTGTAGATTCTTTGGGATTTTCCATGTAGACAACTGTCACCTGTGAACAGGGATGGTTTTCCTTCTTCTCTTCCAACCTGTATTGTATGCCTTTTGGATCTTTAATTTGCTTTATTGCACTGTCTGGGGTGTCTGGTATGACGCTGAGTAGCAGCAGTGAGAGCAGGCATCCTTGCTTTGTTCCCCCGTCAGGGGGGACGTGTTCAGTCTTTCATCTTTAAGTGTAATGTTAGCTGGGGGCGCCTGGGTGGCTCAGTCAGTCAAGTGTCTGACTTAGGCTCAGGTCATAATCTCATTGCTCGTGAGTTTGAATCCCGCATCAAGCTCTCGGCCGTTAGCACAGAACCCGCTTCAGAACCTCTGTCCCGCCCTCACCCCGCCCTTCCCCTGCCTGTGTGTGTCTGTGTGCATGGGGGGGGCCACACATGCTCTCAAAAGTAAACTTTTAAAAGATAATATAAATAAATAAATAAAATGTTAGCTTTAGGTTAGTTGTAAATGCCTTTTATCAGATTGAGAAAATTTTCTCCTGGTTTTAGCATATTGAGTGTTTTTTCATAGATAGATACTGAATTTTGTCAGGCACTTTCTAGGCATCTCTATAGAAATAATCATTTTTTGCTCATATGATTTTTTTTCCTTTAGTTTATTGATAATGATGAATTTTTTTTATAAAATTTTTTTAATGTTTTATTTATTTCGGAGAGAGAGAGAGAGACAGCGTGAGCAGGGGAGGGTCAGAGAGAGAGGGAGTCACAGACTGAAACAGGCTCCAGGCTCTGAGCTGGCAGTCAGCACAGAGCCCGACGCAGGGCTCAAACCCACGAACCGCGAGATCATGACCTAAGCGAAAGTAAGACGCTTAACCGACTAAGCCACCCAGGCACCCCAATAATGATGAATTTTTGATTGATTGATTTTTAGGTATTGAACCAACCTTGCATGCCTGTGATAAACACCACCTGTTCTTGATTAGTATTTGATTTGCTAATATTTTGAAGATCTTTGTATCTGTCTTCATGAGGGAATTGGTGTGTAGTTTTCTTGTAATCTCATCTGGTTGGGTCAGAGTCATGCTGGCTTCACAAAATGAGTTGTGAAGTGCTCTCCTCTCTCATTTCCTGGAAGAGTAGATAAAATTGGTATTATTTCTTCCTTAAATGTTTGGTACAATTTGCTAGGGAAGCCATCTGGATCTTAGGTTTTCTTCATTGGAAGTTTTTAAGCGTAAAGTCTAATTTTTTTTTTTTTTTTTTTTTACTAGCTATGGAACAATTCCAGTTACCTGTTTCTCCTTGGATGAGATTTGTTAGTCTGTGTGTCTTTAATAAATTTGCCCATTGTCACATAAGCTGTTAAATCTAAGTTGTGAAAGTATTTGCTTTTTCTTTGAATGTCTGAAGAGCCGTAGCGAGGTCCCTCCTTTATTTTTAATGTTGGTGATTTGTGGGTTTTTCTTTTTTTCTTGATCAGTCTGGCTAAAAGTTTATCAGTTTTATTTATTTTTTCAGAGAACCAGCTTTTGATTTCATTGATTTTTCTCTCTCTTTCTAATTCCATTGATTTCTGTTCGTTATTATTTCCTTTTTTTCTGCTTGTGTTGGGCTTAATTTGCTCTTATTTTTTTAGTTTCCGAAGGGGGAGGTTGAGCTCCCTGATTTGAGACCTCCTTTGCTACTGTGCACATTTAATGCTATAAATTTCCCTCTAAGCACTGCTTTAGCTTCATGTTGCCACTTTGGATGTGTTAATGTTTTCATTTGCATTCAGTTCAAAATATGTTCTAATTTCCCTTCTGACTTCCTCTTTGATCCATGGGTTATTTAAAAGTTTCATTTAAAATAGTTCCAGATATTTCTCTGTCATTGAAAACATTGTGACCACAGAACGTATGTTGTATGGTTTCAGTTAAGTTTGTTGAAATTTGTTTTATGACCTGAACTGTGGTCATGATATTTGATAAATTTTTCACGTGCACTTATTTGAACATACCGTGTCTTTTGCCCCCATTGGTGAAGTGTGCCATAAATGTCAACTAGGTCAGCTTGGGTGATACCGTTCTTCATGTCCTTGTATGCTGACTGGCTTTCTCTGTACATTTTCTGTCAACTAATCAAAGAGTGTCAAAGTTGCAAATCGTAATTGCAGATTTGTCTGTTACTCCTTTCAATTCTCTCAGGTTTTCCTTCATGTGTTTTGAAGCTCTGTGGTATGAAAACATATTTAGGATTGTTGTATTGATGAATGGACTCTTTTGCCATTATATAATGTCTTTCCCTTTTTTTAAGTTTATTTATTTTGTTGTTTTTTGTTGTTTTTTAAATTTTTTTAATAGTTTGTTTATTTTGAGACAGAGAGAGACAGAGCATGAGTGGGGGAGGGGCAGAGAGAGAGAGAGAGAGAGAGAGAGAGAGAGAGAGAGAGAGAGAGAGAGAGAGGGAGATACAGAATCTGAAACAGGCTCCAGGCTCTGAGCTGTCAGCATAGAGCCTGATGCGGGGCTCGAACCCACGACCTGTGAGATCTGACCTGAGCCGAAGTCGGACGCTTAACCGACTGAGCCACCCAGGCACCTCTAAGTTTATTTATTTTGAGAGAGAGCGTGAAAAAACCACACATGATTAGGTTAGAACCACCTGGGTAATTTCCCCATCCGGAGGTCAGCTGTGCTGTGTGACACAGCGTGATCATGGTAGTAAAGACCATTGTGCTCACAGTGCTGAAGGTTGTGCAGGGCCTGTACACCAACGGAGTAGGAAATACTGAGGGCTAACTCAGAAGTCTGCCTCCCTAACCATTCTTTTATTTTGAACCTCTCTTTGTCTTTACACTTTTTTTTTTTTTAATTTATTTATTTAAGTAATCTCTACACCCAACGTGGGGCTCGGATTCACAAACCTGAGATCAAGAGTCACATGCTCAACCAACTGAGCCAGCCAAGTGCCCCATGTCTTTGTCTTTGTATTTCGTTTGAACTTCTTATAGATAGCACATATAGTCTCTTTTTTATTCTAACTTAAAAAAAAAAATCTTCTTTTTAATGTTTTATTTATTCTTAAGAGAGAGAGGTGGGGGACAGAGCACGAGCAGGGGAGGGCTAGGGCGAGAGAGGGACACAGGATCTGAAGCAGGCTCCAGGCTCTGAGCTGTCAGCACAGAGTCCGATGAGGGGCCGAAACTCACGAGCCGTGAGATCATGACCTGAGCCGAAGTCAGACACATTACTGACTGAACCACCCACCACCCAGGTGCCCCTCTTTTTTATTCAACCTTATGGTCTCTGTCTTTCCATTGGTGTGTTTTGGCCCTTATATATAATTAAAGAGCAATGTAGTTGAATTAAAAACTACCATTTTTGTTTCCTGCTTTTTCATCTGTTCTTTTTTCCTTTCTCCTTCTGTTTCCATGGGGTTGTTGTTGTTTTTTTTTTTTTTTGAGCATTTAAAATTTCATATGACCTCCACTGTTGGCTTATTATTTATACCTCTCGTTACAATTTTTTTAGTGATAGCCGCAGGGTTTACAATATACATCCTGAATCACAGTCTTCCTTCAAATACTCTTGTACTGAATCATGTATGTTGTAAGAACTTCACAGTAACACACTCCCAAATCCTCCCTCCCATCTTCTGTGATGCAGTTGTACTTTTTACTTAACTTGTAAGCCTACACTCCATTTCTCCTGTTTCTCTTTAGAAAGTTACGTTTAGAGCACTTTAAAATAAAAGAATACATTATATTTTACATTTGTGTATAGGTGATTATAACTTTTGTAGTTGTTGTTTATAGGTACACAATATACGACATAATGTGTCAAATATATCTTTTATTTACCTTTGTTCAGTTATCTCCAGAGACCTTCATTTCTTTGCCTAGATCCATGTTTCTCTCTGGTATCCTAGTCCTGCTGCCTAAAGAACTTCCTTTAATACTTCTTGTGGTACAGGTCTGCTATTAAGAATTTTCTCTGCTTTTGTCATTTAAAAAAAATTTTTTTTAATGTTTATTTCTGAGAGAGAGACAGCATGAGCAGGGGAGGGTCAGAGAAAGAGAGACACAGAATCTGAAACAGGCTCCAGGCTCTGAGCTAGCTGTCAGCACAGAGCCCGACACGGGGCTCGAACCCATGAACCGTGAGATCATGACCTGAGCTGAAGTCGGACACTTAACCAACTGAGCCACCCAGGCATCCCTGCTTTTGTCATTTTTAAAGAATAGTTTCACTGGGTATAGAATTACAGGTTCACAGTATTTTCTCTCAGCTCCTTATGGGGCCACATTGTGTTTGCTGGGCTGCTAGTGTGCAGGATTGATTCGGTCTGGTCAGGAGTTGAGCTGGGTTTGGGTTTGTTTTGATTACCTTCATCGTAGCATTAACTTCAAATTCTGGGTGCTGTCTTCTGGTTTGCATAGCTTCTGACAAGAGGTCGGCTGTGAGTTTCTTTATTCATTTGTACACAGTGTGTCATTTCTTCCTGGATGTTTTCAGCATTTCCTCTTTGGTTTTTAGCTGCTTGGACATGTTGTGTCTTCATGTTTGTTTCTAGGATTTTCGTGCTTGGGTTCTCTGGAAATGTTGGATCCCATTACACTGTTTAATATTACCCCACAGCTTTTGGATTCTGTTTTGTGTCTTTAACTCTCTTTTTCTCTGTTTTCTTTTTTTTTTTTTTAAATATTTAAGTAATCCCTATACCCAACATGGGGCTCGAACTCACAACCCTGAGATCAAGAGTCTCTTGTTCTTCCAGCTGAGCCAGCCAGGCACCCCAACTCTTTTATGTATCAGTTTGAGGACTTTTTATTCAGTAATATTGATTGATCAGTCTTCCTCCTCCCTAAGTGTTGAGTCTCTTGATGAGCCTGTTGAGGTCAATCTGCTTTATTGCTACTGCATTCTTATTTTTAACATTAACATTTGACTTTTACAGTTTCCAGCTCTCTGCTGGGGTTGCTTATCTGTTCCTACATTTTGTCTACTTTTTTGACCAGGGTCTTTAACATATTAGTTACTTTAAATTCCCTCATAGTTCTGGGTCATCCCGGAGTTTTTCTGGTGATTGCTTTGTCCCTTCACAGTGCGTTGTGTTTTTCCTCTTTTGTGTGCATGTGTATCTCATAATTTTTGATTGAATGTTGGACATGAGTAAGACAGTAAAGACTGAAGAAGATAGTATTTTGGCCTAGAAATGGGCATACTTCCGCTAGGTTGTTTGTATGGGGATCAAGTCAGTCTAGTTAGGAGTTAAGGTTCCTTAGATTTGGTTTTGGTTTTGGTTTTTTAAATAGGCTCCATGCCCAGTGTGGAGCCCAGCATAGGGCTTGAACGCACAACCCTGAGATCAAGACCTGAGCTGGGCTCCTGGGTAGCTCCAGTCGGTTAAGCGTCTGACTTCGGCTCAGGTCACGATCTCACGGGTTGTAAGTTTGAGCCCCACGTCAAGCTCTGTGCTGACAGCTCAGAGCCTGGAGTCTGCTTCGGATTCTGTGTCTCCCTATCTCTGTCCCTCCCTCGCTCACGCGCTCTCTGTCTCTTAAAAATAAATGTTAAAAAAAAATTTTTTTAAAAGACGCTTGTTTTGCTTCCCTTCGCTGCACCACAAGCCTCTGTTGCTACCGTGTCTTTGGAGTTGGGGCTGAGTTTCCAGAATATTTCTCAGGATTCCTCTTCTCCCCTCCGCTTTCAGCCTTCCTTGCATTTCTGGGCCTCAAAGGGAATCTCTCCGAGTTCTGTCCTTCCCCAGTCTTCCCCAGTCGCACATTCCTGTGGTGCCCACTAGGTGCCTCCTCCTTGGGGCAAGGAAAGTTGGGAGGGCCTTTCCTGTTATCCTGGTTCGCCTTCAATCCCTGGGGCCCTGGGCTCCCTGAGGCTGGCCTTTCTCCGGCCCTGCCTGTCCCACAGGCTTATATTTTTATTTTCCTTTTCACTTTCTACCCCCTGTAGGAGACTGGATTTGGAGACCTATTCCTAGTCTCTTAAGGCTTTTATTCTTTTTTTTTTTTTTTTAATTTATTTCTGAGAGAGAGAGAGCGTGAGCAGGGGAGGGTCAGAGAGAGAGGGAGACACAGAATCCGAAGCTGAGTCCAGGCTCTGACCTAGCTGTCAGCACAGAGCCCGACGCGGGGCTCGAACCCACGAACAGTGAGATCATAACCTGAGCTGAGGTCGGACACTCAACCGACTGAGCCACCCAGGCGCCCCAAGGCTTTTATTCTTTAGGGGAGAAGGGCTGGCCTGGGCTCGGGCCCGTTTTGCAGGGTTGGCTGCTCCCCTCCTCCTCGCCCGCATCACCGAGGGAGGCGCTCTCCGGCCTCCTGCTCGGGCCCCGTCCTTGTCAGGAGCGACCTCCGAGGGCTGTGGAGAACAGCCTGCAGGGTGTGAGCTCCGCTGGTGGCTGTGGCCAGCCCACACTTGGCTTGTGGCAGTTCGTTAGAAATCTTAGCCTGACTCTTCTTCCCTGTTCGTAGGGTGCCCGGTGTCTCTCCTTCCCACGCGTGTCTCAGGCGAGCAGGTGCCCCTGTGCAGCTCCTCCTTTGAGGGGCTTCCCTTCCGTACACCTTAGCCTGCTTGGTTGCCCGCCACCTGCGTTCTCTGACGACTTCGCAGAGAGTCGTGCTCCGTGTGCGTTATCTGGCTTCTGTCGTCAGGATGGGCGCCGTGGGCTCTGCAGCTGTCGCTGCCGTCAGGGGAAGCCTGAACCTCCCGGACGCTGGGCTGTGTGCTGAGTGAGGGGGGATCGGGCATCATTTTGAGGAGTCCCCCCACCCCGGCCCCAGCATGTGGTCCTGACAGGAGGGTCACCGCCAGCACGTTCCCCAGGCTTTCCCAGTGGGAGGCTCTGCTTGTAACTCGAACCTTAAGTTGGACCTTAGGTGAGCGTCTCAATGTGGAGAGAGAGGTGGGAGGTGAGCGCGCCCACGGCGACACTCGTGTGTCTCAGCTCTCGATGCCGTTGTCTGTCCGTTGGAGCCCGGTTCTCCTGACTTACGTCCACGTTGTGCGCCCCAGGTGGCCTCGTGATGAATTCCTTTTGGCTTCAGTTCGCAGAGCCTCTAGTTTGTCATGCACAACCGAGGGGTTTTGCCTCAGGAAATGCATCGCATAACCAGAGGACGGGAGCGCGCCAAGTGCCGAGCAGAGCGGTGCGGCTGACTTTGGACAGGCCAGGGGCCGGCAGACTTGTTCATAAAAGACCAGACGGTAAATACCCTTGTCCGGCGGCCAGATGGTCTCCGTTGCAGCTCCGCAGCCCTGCCAGCGCAGTGCCACGGCCAGAGAGCCACGGCCAGGGAGCCACGGCCAGCGCGGGAGCAGCTGTCCCAATCGAGCTCCGTGCACGTTTGGGCCGCCGCCGTTTGCCGACTCGCGGGGGGCTGCCGGGTCCGCTCCGGGGGAGGACGGACACCGTCTGTGTCGCTGCTGGTTCTTTGCCAAGGCTACAGTTTCAGGTTTCGAGGTCCTCGTGCCCGAGTATTGACTGACAGTTCTTCCTGTCTGTTCTTCTCTTGCAGAAGCAAAACCAGCCCCAGAAATCTTTGAAAACGAAGTCATGACCATGCTCAGAGACTTTGCTAAAAACAAGAACAAAGAGCAGAGACTGCGCGCCCCAGATCTCGAATACCTCTTTGAAAAGCCGCGTTGAGCTGTGCACTACTGCCCGCCCTGGGGGCTCAGTCCCCGGACCCTTACTTATGACAGGCAATGGCCTTGATTCCCCGCCTCTCTGTAGACAGCCCACGCAGGCCACTGGCTTGCCTCAAATGATGGCCCCGTCTCTCAGGACTTGTAGACGTTCATTTGGACCCATTCTAACATTTCTGTTCAGGTTTTAGGCCCCAGTCAGTGTGGCCGGCGCTCAGGTCCCAGTGTCTGGCTGCTGTCCCCAGAGGCAGGCCTCTGCCACAGGAGGGCGCTGGAGGGAAGCGATCGTGCTCGCTCCCTGCTTCAGCCGGGAGGGGAGGCGAGTGTGCTCGGTGCAGGGAGCTGCTGGTCCGTGTGGAAGGCCTCCCTGAGCAGCCCGGGGCTCTGTTCACGTGAAAGCCCCCCCTTTCCGCCCCGGTGCCATCCTTTCTACCCGGGGAAGCGGACCCAGGCCCCCTGAGCTGAATCTTTCGAAGGCACCGCGGGCAGCAGGGGGGCCACACTGGGCCCGGCGTGTAAGACTCGGCTTCCTCCTCACCGCGTCTTCTCTCCAGTGTTCACTCTGTAAACCGAAAGATCATTAAATATTAAAGAGTATTTCACAAAGGAAAACTACAGTCCCTCTGACCCTCGCTCGATGATTTTAATGCTGTCTGTTCTCATGGATTCGTAGTCCTTTGTCTCTAGAGCGTTCGAGTCCCGCCCACAGGTGTTACGTCCATGCAGCATGATGGCCCACTTTCTCTATATTTCTACCGTCTTCCCAGTTCTTGTAGTTGATCCATGAACAATGAGGAATGGCGTCTTCAAGTGGATCGGTGGCAAGTGTTGAGCTCTGGGGCCGGAAGTTCTGTGTGGCCAGCGGTGGTCTCGCTGGAGCGATTTTGCCCTCAGAGCTGTAATCCAGTCAGAGCCGTAGGCACCCGGGCTGGGCCAGGGCCTCCTGAAGGCGTGACCCTCAAGAAGACAGGTCAGAATTGATAAGCACGTGGCTGGCGACAGGAATCGTGGGCTCGCAGGGTCAGGAAGCTGTGGGGTCCCCATAGAGCGTCCTCGTGGTCCCTCCTGCCTTCAGTGGCCCCGGCTGGCCGAGGAGGGAAGAGAACCCGTCTTCCCTTACGTGACCTCATGAAAGCCTCACCATGCCCCTCTGGAAAAGTGGTGTCGTGCTAATCCTGTAGATGAGAAGGTGGGCCCAGAGTGACTCGTTTGTCCAAGGTCGAGTAGCTATTCATTCATAATTCACTGTCTCCTTTAGGGGCACCTAAGTGGCTCAGTCAGTTAAGCATCCAACTTCAGCTCAGGTCATGATCTCACGGTTTGTGAGTTCGGGCTCTGTGCTGACAGTGCAGAGCCTGCTTGGAATCCTCCCTTTCTCTCTCTCTCCCTCTCTCTGCCTCTCCTCCACTCTTTCTCTCAAGAAAAAAAAAGGTAGGATGACTTCTTTTTAAAGAAGAAATTGCATAGTCTCCTTCAGCTCAGTCAGCTTCTAAAGTGTGTGCACATTGTCCTAGGTCACTCTGCCTCACGGGTGGAAACTTCGGAGAAATTCATTCTTTGAAGAGATAGGATGAATTCTGAGACACGAACCTGTGTGTCAAAGGGGCAGGAAGCTGCTAGATGCCTCCCCAAGTAAGCACTGGCCACCCAGCATGGCTCTTGGCGAGGCGGCAGCATAGGCACCGCTTTAAAGTTCAGATCCTGGTTCCGCCGCTCACTTGCTAGATGAATGAATTGACCCGAGCCTCTGTTTCCTCCTCCGTAAAATTGGGATGATGACTCCTGATCTCAACCAGCTGTGAGTTTCAGATGAGAAGAGAAAGCTTGTGGGGCGCCTGAGTGGTTTGGTTGAACATCCAACTTCGGCTCAGGCTGTGGTCTCAGGGTTTGTGAGTTCGAGCCCCACATTGGGTTCTGCTGTCAGTGCAGAGCTCACTTTGGATTCTCTGTCTCCCTCTCTCCTCTGCCCCCCCCCCCAACTCACACTTTCTCAAAAATAAAAAAGCGAGAAAAGGAAAAGCTCATGAAGCTCTTATGTGTGCCCCCCACCCTCCCTTCCAACACAGTAAGATCTCAGTAGATATGAGGTGTCAGGGCTTGGTCACAGGCTCCTGAGGCCTGAGAGTTAAAAGCTCTCTCCTAACACATTGCCTGGCACATCTGTGAGGTCACCAGAGCCCGTGCAGGTAGGAAAGCCCAGCTTGTCAGACCCAGCCAGTGAAGACAGAAAACCCCTGGGGGACGAGAAGTGCTCTCCCCTAAGCAAGGAGTAGGAGTGACTGGAGGCAGAGGCAGGGCCAGTGACCAGGCGCCCGCCCCCTGGCCGCCCTTGGGCCTCTTGGTGAGCTGCGGGGAGGGCATCAGATGGAGTCTGTATAGCGATCCACACGGATGTGAGAAGCGCACACGAACTGGGCGGTGACTTGTCCCTTCTGGATGCTTATGCAACCCACCCCACCAGCCGAGTAGGCAGTTTGGGCTCTTTCCCCCTGGGGCTTGAGCTCTCCTCACCCTGATTTTGTCTCATTTAACGTGGTTTTCGGCCCTCGCCACCTCCTCCCAGGAACGGCCTGCTTCTGGAAGGAATCATTTCCCTTCCAGGCTGCTGGCCTGTGTCATCTTTGGAAGGGAAGGCTCTTGCTCACTTCGGCTGCCCAGTGTCCGGCCCAGGGGTGCTGTGTAAACAGTTTTCCCCTTTATTAGGCATTAACTAAAACTAGGTCGGCCACAGTGTGTTTTTTAAAAATTAATAAACAGCTAGCCCACAGCCCCCCAAGGATCTGTGATGAACAGGAGCTGGACCCACTGCTCCCGTCTGACACCTCAGTGCTTGGTGACCTCATTTCGAGCCTGAGCCAGGCAGATGAGCATGCGGCCCAGCCCTGACCCATCTGAAGTGGCCGCTGCGTGGACTGTCACACTGGGTCCTCTCTCAGTCATAAGCCTTCAGAAGGCATAAGCCCAGCGCCTTCGCCCCAGCTCTGTGCCTTGGGGCGGAGCCGTTGGGGTCACCGTGGAGGTGCCTCTCGCTGGCCTTGGGCACCTTCGGAAGGTTATCTGGTCTGACTCGGAGCCCCAGCCAGTGTGGCCCAGACACACACCTGCCTCATGTTTTGAAACTTCTGCAGGGGAAGAGATTGCACCGGCAGGGCTTATCTCCTCCAGCCTGTCTGCTGCCGCCGCTGTGATGAGATGGGGAGGAGGGATACGGAAGCTGGGCGGCCTGGCCGGGCCAGCGGGTCTGCGAGCCTCTGAGCCCAAGGGCCCCCATCCTGTGGCTGTCACAGGGGTGATGCCAGCCGGCATCCAAACAGCTTCCGGTTAGGCCATCTGTTGGCCGGGAGCCTTCTGGGAGGGTGGAAGGTCCAGAATCCTCCCCAGTCAGGGAAAATGGCCTCAGTGGGACAGGAGGGCAGCCTGGGGCAAGGGCCACTCTTTCAGCTTTGAGAACCACGTGTCTGCGAGCGCTCTGACATTTTAAGGTGGGTTCTAAAAAAGTGGATGCTCTCCAGGATAACAGGCTTGAATGGGGAAGGGCTGCAGAGAAGAAATCTACCAGCTCGGGACCGGTAATCACAGAAGCGGAGCCCAAGTCTTTTGCTGGGTCCCCGGTCTTGCCTGAATCCAGATACCCCTGCCAGAGAGGAGAATGTTCTCTATAAAAAGGGCACTGTGAACACACCATCCGTAACTACATGTCGCAGAGTGTCGTTTTAAAGCAAATTGACATTTTGAAGGTGTGACAAGGAGAAGGGGTACATTCTACTTGCCAGTGGATTTCAGGTTCGTGAGGATTGAATAAAATGTTCACATTCGGCGATGCCCCGGAACGTGTTTCGGGCAAATATCGCAGGGTGGATGCTTGGGAGTCAGACCTAACTAAGCATCCTGGATCTCTCATTGGTGAGCCGAGTGGGCCCGGGGCCCTAGAGGAGCTGCCCCACCCCCAGCACCCACACTGGCTGGGAAAAACGGAAAGAAAAGGAACCTCCTTGCACATAGGGGCGGGGGCGGGGAAGGACCAAATGAGGTCATGCACGGAAGGCGTTTAGCACAGTACCCGGCACCTTGGCAGCTCTCCGTAGTCATGGCAACAGCACTGTGTGCTAATGGCGGGCCCAGCCCTGCTAAGGGGATCACGTGGAATCCACCACCGAAGGCCATAATGGGAATGGGAGGTAGGTACGGTTATCATTCCCCTTCTGCAGATGAGACCAGTGAGGGGGGCCGAGACGAAGCCGCTTGCGGGAGGTCGCCGCTGGGAAGAGGTAGAGCAAGCATCTGCAGGCAGGCCTTGGGCGCCATGTGCTCCACTGCCTCCAAACGCGAATGCCAAGGCCAGTACCCCTCTGCTACGGACTGCGCGTTCGGGGTCTCGGCTTGGTCCGTGGAGGCCAGCTGGGCCGACTTTGCAGAGGTGGTCCCTTGGTTCCCAGGCCCTGGCTCGTGCGGAAATGACGTCATGGCCTCCGCAGCTCCAGCCTTACCCACCTGCGCCCCCCAACCATGACAGATGCACTCTCCAGATGACAGTTCGGACCTTCCCTCCCTGCTTCTGAGAAAGGCAGAGAACATTGCCATCGGAGGGGAAAAGTATCGGGAATAATGCCCACACCCCAGCAGGGGGCGGATGGACCCCGGCGCCCCGGGTTTCAGAACCCCTCCGCGCAGCCTCTATTTCCGGAAGCCCGTCTGGGTTTGGGAGTTCACTTCCTTCCGGAGACCCAGGCAGGGAACCAAGAACTTTCTCCTTTCCACAGTGAGAGAGACCAATCTAACTCAGTCAAACCCTTCTGCCCAGTTGAAGGGCATCCAGCCACCTAGGAAGCTGGGGACCGATCCTTCAAGCGCACAGAACCACTGGAACTAGAGAGAGGAAAAAAGTATGCCATCGGAGCAGTGCACCCAAGAGGGCTGTGACTCCTGCGGAACCCGGGCTCTCCCTGCTGGGAAGGCTTGCTCTGAGCTCTGCAGTGTGATTGACACATCGGGGTTTTTGTGTTTTTTTTTTTTTCTTAAATAATTAGAAACACCTACTATGGGCCAAGAGATGTGCCAGGCGCTAGTGATATGAAGATAAGCACAAATAGATTTAACCCTTGTCCTCATAGACCTTACAATCTGGTGAGGAGACAGTCATTCATCAGAGAATCACCAGATGGATTTAAAACAGAGGTTACGGTAGCTGCTCTGGGGAAGTGCCACCTGAGCTGAGATCTGAAAGAGGATAGGGGTGAAGAAGGAAACTGAGGCAAGAGCATTCTAGGCAGAAGGAGCTACACGTGCAAAGGACCTGTGGTGGGAGGGGCTGTGGAGAGGTCTAAGGACCATCTAGAGGCTGAAGCACAGAAACTGAGAAGAGAGCTGGGCCAAGATGCAGGACCCTCGGAGGTCACGTGAAGGGTTTTTCTTTTTTTAAAGAGCAGTGGGCAGACATGGAAAAGTTTAAGAAGATGGAAGTCATGAGCAGAACAGTGTATTGGAGGGGCGCCTGGGTGGCTCAGTCGGTTAAGCGTCCAACTGGAGTTCAGGTCATGATCTCATGGTTCGTGGGTTCAAGCCCCACCTCGGGTTCTGTGCTGACAGCTAGCTCAGAGCCTGGAGCTTGTCTTCGGATTCTGTATCTCCCTCTCTCTCTGACCCTCTCCTGCTCATGCTCTCTCTCTCTCTCTCTCTCTCTCAAAAATAAATAAAACATAAAAAAAAAACAGTGTATTGAAATACACTGATTTCAGGGGCACAGGTGAAGAACAGATTCAAGGGGGTTCAAGTGGCTGTAGTAGTCATCTAGCTGAAGGATGTGAGCAGTCTTGACCATGGTGATGGCTCTGGAGACGGAAAGAAGTGGATGGATTCAAGAGCTACTTGGAAGTAAGTCAATAGGCCTTGACAATGTCACGGGGGTGTGGGGAGCACTGGGGCAATTTCTGGCTTGAGCGACTGGACGGATACTGACTCCACTGACTGAGACACTACAGAGGAAAGCGAGGGAGGTTGGGTGGGTGGACCAGGGATGGGGAATAGCCTGGTGCCCTTTTGGACACGGAGGAGTCACGCTGGCAGTTAGATAATCAGGCTAGAGTCAAAGGAAAGTATAGGTGTGGAAGATAGATTTGAGAACTGCCCGCACACTCTTGGTACCGGACAGCCCAGTGTGGGTGAGATCATTAGAGGAGGCATTGAGAGAAAGGAGGAGTGCTCCCAGGACAGCATGAGGAGGAGAGATCTCACAGTTTGTGAGTTCAAGCCCCAAGTCGGGCTCTTGCACTGATAGTGCGGAGCCTGCTTGGGATTCTCTCTCTCTCTCTGCCCCCTCCCCACTCATGCCCCCCCCAAAATAAATAAGTAAACATTTAAAAAGTCACATCCTCCACCGACTGAGCCAGCCAGGCGCCCCGAAGACTTTTTTTAAAAGAACATTTTTTAAATGTTTATTTATTTTCAAAGAGAGAGAGAGAAAGCAGTGGGGGGGGAGGGGCATTGAGAGAGTGGAGAGAGAGAATCCCAAGCAGGCTCCACACTGCCAGTACAGAGCCTGGCGCAGGGCTCGGTCTCACGGAGAGATCATGACCCGAGCCAAAACCAAGAGTTGAATGCTTACCCAACTGAGCCAACCAGGTGCCCCAAAACTGTTAAGGACTTTTTTTTAAGTTTATTTACTTATTTTGAGTGTGAGGAGGGGAGGGGCAGAGAGGAAGAGAGAGAGAATCTCACACAGGCTCTAAGAGGTCTGCAGGTTAGAGCAGGGCCCTAAACTCATCAGTTTAGAAGAAAAGATCAGAGAAGCTCATCTCTCTTAAACTCATCAACCTGAGCGAAGTCAGACACTTAACACACCCAGGCGCCCCAAGGACTTTTATTTTGTGAGGGGCGGGGAGCCCAGGCTCGCAGCTCCATTGACAATCAACCCTTCACAGACTTAGCTGGCTTCCAACCCATTTGCTTCTAGTCAGTTTTGTGCACTCCCCCAAAGTCTTCTAGACAATTCTAGAACCTGATTTGTTTTGCTGGCTCACCCCTGTACTATTCCTTCTCTTTTCAATGACTATCTTGAAGCTACTCAGAATAATAAATAGATGGCATGCTCTCGCCTGGTCCTGTACTGAGTCACTTTATCCAAGGGAAAAGTTTTACTGGGCTTTTATTGCCCCCAATTTTTCTTAGATCTCATCTTTTTCTATTTAAGGTGTAGAGGATTTATCAACTCTGGAAGGCCTGGGATCGCTGTATTCCATTGCCTTTCCTTACTTCTTGAACACAAGGTAATCCTTCCCTGAGGACTGTCCTCACACGATAGCAGCTAACAGAGAGGACTAGTTTTTGGCTTTCTAACTTCTTTTCCATAGCTGGTCAGCTCGGAAAGCACATAGGCTTCCTCTAAAGTCAGAGCAGGAAATAGCTTTACCAAACATTTTGCTAATGCGTACTGTAGGGAAGATTGTTCCAGTGTGTCTTTCAAATTGATTTCTGGGCATCATTTCCTTTTTATTTTTAAATTTTTTATGTTTTTTTTTTTAATTTATTTTTGAGAGTCAGAGAAAGACACCATGAGCGGGGCAGAGTCAGAGAGAGAGAGAGATACAGAATCCAAAGACAGGCTCCAGGCTCTGAGCTAGCTGTCAGCACAGAGCCCAACGCGGGGCTCGAACCCATGAACTGCGAGATCATGACCTGAGCCGAAGCCGGACGCTTCACCGACTGAGCCACCCAGGTGCTCCCATTGTTTCCTTTTTAAAGGACCAAACTAGCTGCCTCTTTCTACTCGGGTTGGAAACACATCATCTGGTGCAGCATCTATAAGAACCTCACACCTCTGCGGGAACTGCTGAGGGGATATGAGGCAAGGGAAGCAGGGTGGTGAGGGTCCCGCTCACAAGGGGCCTGGCATCCCCAGGAGTTAGGGAGCCAGTGTGAGTGCTGGAGGTGGGGCAGCCCCCCTCGGTCCCTGGAACGGGATTCTTATGGCTTTTCAAGGCCGCCAAGCCACGCTTTCCCAGGGTGGAATCATTCTTACAACACCTCTCTTTTCAGAAGAGATTTCATTATACCATTCCTGTAAGAGGAAAAAGAGAGGCTTGCCTATGGCCACCCAGCTGGGAGGTAGCAAGACAAGAGTCAAATCCAGTCTCCCTCGATTTCGGTGTGAACTTGTCCTGGACTTAACTGTTCACTCCTTGCTTTCATGAGCCTTGCCAAACACCTGCACCATCTATACTACTACTTACCGTCTTCCTTAAGTGGATTGCCTTCTTTATTTAAACAAATAAATTTGGGGGGGGCACCTGGGTGGCTCAGCCAGTTAAGCGTTTGTGAGTTCGAGCCCATGTCAGGCTCTGTGCTGACGGCTCCGAGCCTGGAGCCTGCTTCGGATTCTGTGTCTCCTTCTCTCTCTGCCCCTCCCACACCTGTGCTCCGTCTCTCCCTGTCTCTCAAAAAAAAAAAAAAAAAAAGTAGATGGATTAATGGATGGAAAGATGGGCAGATATGCAATGAATCAAGTAAGTAAAAAGTTAATGGTAGAAGCTAAGTGGTGGATATACAGTGTTCAGTGTAAAAGTCTTTCAACATTGCGGGGCGCCTGGGTGGCTCAGTTGGTTAAGCGTCTTACTTTCGTTCAGGTCATGATCTCACTTTCATGAGTTTGAGCCCCGCATCAGCCATCAGTGCAGAACCTGCTTGGGATCTTCATCTCCCTCTCCCTGTGCCCCTCCCCACCCTCCTCCTGGAAAATAGACATTAAAAAAAAAAAAACCTCTTTCAGCATTATTGTGTATATGAAATTTTATAATAAAATGTTAGAAAACTTTCATAACTTATGTGTATTTTTCATAGCTACCTTGTTAATTTTGGCAAGTGACACCATTGATATGGTTTTTCCCATTTACAACTGTGATGTAAAGTTTCCTTTTAAAAATTAATATATTTTTTTAGTTTTTTAAATGTTTTGTTTTGAGAGAGAGAGAGAGCGCACACGTAAGCGTGCAGGGGAGGAGCAGAGAGACAAGGAGACACAGAATCGAAAACAGGCTCCAGGCTCTGGGCTGTCAGCACAGAGCCTGATGCAGGGCTCGAACCCATGAATCATGAGAGCATGGCCTGAGCCGAAGTCAGACTAATCCATCTACTTTTTAATTCATTTCAAAGAAAATTATAGCTATCAGAATGCTTCCCCTAAATACTTCAGAATGCATATCATGAACCAGACATACATTTATTTGAAGCTGTTTCCTCTTGTTGCAGAATTTACATGCAATGGAATGCTCACATCTTAAGCGACCACTCGCTGCATTTGGGCAGATGGCTTACACCAAGCTCCTATCAAGAAACAGGAATTGTCATCACCCTAGAAAGTTCCCTCATGCTCTGCCCCGGTCAGTCCCCACAACGTACCTCCCCACACCCCAGGCAACTGTATCTCTGATTTTTTCTCCCCATGGCAGTTTAGTTGTGTCTGTTCTAAAATTTCACAGAGATGGAAACATACGGTACGTACTCTTGTGCATATGTCTGCTTTTGCTCAGCATCATGTTTCTGGCGTTGCCCACCTCAGTATTTGGTTCTGCTTCTTGTTGAGCTGAAGGTATCCCAGGGAAACGACTCCGCCACATTCGATCTACCCATTCCATTGCTGGAAACGTGAGGCTCTTTCCAGTATCCGGCTACAGACCATTCTTTTTGTGACCAAAGGCTTTTATTTCTCTTGGTAAATATCTAGAGGTAGACATTCCTGGGTCCGAGGTAGGTGTATGTCTAGCTGAAAAGCAAGTGCCAGAACTTTCTCCAAAGCAGAGGTGCCATTTTACACTCTCATGAACAACGTCTGAGAGATACAGCTGCCCCATAACTTTGCCAGCATTTAGTGTCAGTCCTTCAAGATTTGGCCATTCGTCTGCATAGGTACTGATGCCTGACTGTGGGGGTTTATTATTATTATTTTTATTTTATTTTAAAATACTTAGTTTTGTTTATTCTTGGGAGGGCACATGCTGGGGAAGGGCAGAGGTAGGGGGGACAGAGGATCTGACATGGGCTCTGCCCTGAAAGGCTGACAGCAGCGAGCCCGATGCGGGGCTCAAACCCATGAGCTGCGAGATCATGACCTGAGCCAAAGTCGGACGCTCAACTGACTGAGCCCCCCAGGGGCCCCTCTCACTGTGGGGTTTTAATTTGCATTTCCCTAACGTTTAATGGTGTTGAATATTTTTTTCACATGCTCCTTGGCCCTCCATACATCTTCTTTTCTGGGAGGCCAGTTCAAGTCTCTCTTCCACATTTAAATTTGGCTGTTGTCAATTTATTATTGAGTTGTAGGTATTCTTGATATATCCTGCACACCAGTCCTTTGCCGAGATATGTTTGCAAATATTTTTTACCCGGTCTGTGAGTTGTCCGTTCATTTTCTTAAGTGTCTTGAAGAGCCAAAGTTTTAAATTGCAATGGAGTCCAATTTATCAGCTTTTTCTTTTATCGTAATTGCTTTTTGTGACCTGTTTCAGAAGTCTTCTGCTTCTCCGTCATGAAGTATGAGTCATGACGTCATGAGTCATGAGTCATGAAGGTATATCTTTGTATCTTGCATGGCTTTTCAGGTGTGGCGTGAGGTAAGGTTTGAGGTCCTTTTTCCATATTGATACCCAGTTATTCCAACATCATTTCTTAAAAAGTCTTCTTTTTAAAACACTTTTAAGCCTTTTTAATTTTTTATTTATTTTTAAAATTTTTTAATGTTTATTTATTTTTGAGAGACAGAGAGAGAGCATGAGAGTGGGAGGGGCAGAGAGAGAAGGAGACACAGTATCTGAAGCAGCCTCCGGGCTCCAAGCTGTCAGCACAAAGTCTGACGATGGGCTCAACCCCGTGAACTGCAAGATCATGACCTGAGCTGAAGTCCGAAGCTTAACTGGCTGAGCCACACAGGTGCCCCTTTTTAGGCCTTTTTTAAAAGCTTGATGTGGTATTTTTGTCAAAAATCACCTCTATAGCTGTGAAAACAAACAAAACAAAGTTATTGAATGTACACACTTTTTAACTAAAATGTTTAAGTGAAAAATAAATGTAGCTAAAGGTAGTCTAATTGAGTTACAAAAATTCATATTTAAAAATAAGTTCCTGGCTGAGAAAAATGGAACCTGGTGAGGACTAGTCTATCATAAAAGATTGCTTGGTTTAGTAGTATCATTTATATCTAAAATAAAAANGCTCATCCGACTGACCAACCCAGGCGCCCCTCTTTTAAATTTTTAAAAATATTTTTATTTTTGAGAGAGAGAAAGAGACAGAGTGCAAGTGGGGGAGGGACAGAGAGAGAGGGAGACACAGAATCCGAAGCAGGCTCCAGGCTCCAAGCTGTCAGCACAGAGCCTGACGCGAGGCTCGAACTCATGAACCGCGAGACCTAAGCCAAAGTTAGACGCTCAACCGACGGAGCCGCCCAGGCACCCCAGCAATTCTCCTTTTTAACCATGATATTAACCAGCTTCGAGAATGCCAACAGCCCGCACGTATGTAGGTAAAGAGAGCAAAAGCTTTTAATTGTCTTTTCTGATAAATCGTTTCTTGGTTTGTCACATAAAAAATGGTCCAGGAGTGTTTGTTGTGGTGATATGTGTATAAATCCAGCGCCGGAAAGCCCACCCCAGTGGTCCCCATCACCGACGAGGCCCGCTGGCCACGTAGCAGGAGGAGCACGTGGCCACGTGGTCGGTGTCCTGGCCAGCGTCAGGGGGACAGCCCAGACCACACTTCTGGTAGCTTTACCCTGAGACTAATAATAGTGAGCCGTGGTAATCGTGCGAGGCACGCCTCTGGTCCAGCTCGCTTCTAGAGGAAGGTAGAAGCTCTCTGGCCATCCCACTCTACCTGGGGGGATCAGAGACGCCAGGGCACCCAAGGTGGCTCCGTGGGGAGTGGGAGATGTGCCACGTAAAGCCTGGCGGCCCGGTTCTACGCCAGCCCTCCTCACCCCTCTATGGTTTTGCCTTCTCGTAAGAAAAGGGCTTGGCGTGCTATCTGTATTCGCTGTTCCCGTTACCCAGTAATTTCAGTTCATAAATTGTTAAAAACCTGTTTGCTCCATCCATCCTGAAACCTCAGGGAGGGTGTTCCCTTGGGGACCCTTGCGCTGTTCCGTGGGTGCCTGCCACCCAAACCTTGCTAAGCACCCCCTGGAAGGCACTGTGAGGGATGCAGTGGCCAAACAGCACCTTGGTCTCTGTGTCACCACGCGGGCAGCCCCTGCGCATAGCGCCCTAGCCTGGCTGTCTAGTTCTCACACCTGACACCACTTAATAGGATGGCCCTCCTCCTCACTACCAGCAAAGCTTGAGGATGACCCCCTTGTGCGTTCTCTGAGAGCTGTCCGAGAGATGTGAACAGAGAAGGGACCTATTCAGATCTGTGCTTCAGGAAAGGCGCCCTGGCAGGGAAAAGGATTCCAGGCAGAGGGAACTGCATGAGCAAAGGAAGGAGCTGACAGAGGGCGGGGCATGTTTGGGGAGTCTAGAAACAGCTGCAGCACAGGGCACCTGGCGGGTTAGACTCCGATAATAAATAAACCTCCAAATCGCAGCAGCTCAAGGAAGCAAAGCTTATTTCTCACTTGGGCCAAGTCCGGTGTGAGTGGGGCAGTGTCCTCAGCGGGTGACGAAGTGATCCGGGCTCTGCCTTTTCAGCAATCATCACTGGGGTTAGTGAGGAGGCCTGGAAGGGAGGATGGCAGATTTAAAATATATATATATATTTTGAGAGAGCAAGCAGGGGAGGAGCAGAGAGACAGAATCCCAAGCAGGCTCTGTGCTGTCAGCGCAGAGCCCGATGTGGGGCTCGATCTCATGAATCAGGAGATCGTGACCTGAGCGGAAACCAAGAGTTGGACTCTTTTTTTTAAACCTTTGAAATGTTTATTTATTTTTGAGAAGCAGAGAGAGAGAGAGAGAGAGCATGATCAGAGGAGGGGCAGAGAGAGAGGGAGACTCCGAATCAGAAGCAGGCTCCAGGCTCTGAGCTGTCAGCACAGAGCCCCTTGTGGGGGCTCGAACGCACGAACCATGAGATCGTGACCTGAACCGAAGCCGGACGCTTAACAGACTGAGCCACCCAGGCGCCCTGAAGATTTTGTCTTTTAAGATTTTATTTTTAAGTCGTCTTTACACCCAACATGGGGCTCGAACTTACAACCCCAAGATCAAGAGTTGCACGCTCTACCAACTGAGCTGGCCAGGTGCCCCGAGGATGGCAGATTTTCAATGTCGTGCCCAAACCTCTGCGCTTGCTTCTGAAATGCCAGCACTGAAGGATGATGTGCCACAAAGTTAGGACGGGCTAGCTTGTCCTGAGCTAACAAGCGGCCCCAGACGGCATAGCTCTGTTTCTTGCTCACACTGGGTGCGTCCCAGGCCAATGGTGTGCGTGCCGTGACGTCCGTGTTGTCGCCATTCCTTACCTCACACTGGCAGGGCAGCCCCTTCTGGAGCATAGCAGGTCACAGAGACAGAGGTGGCTTAGGGCACCAGAGACCATGAGGCTTGGACAGCAGCTCTGGGGACAGTCGACCTCCGTGTGCTGACTCTGGGATGGGCTGCTCCCATATTGTGTCCTTCTGTCCCAACAGGGGGGGTCTCCAGCCAAAGAGAGTGGAAAACGCTGCTCTTGACCCCCTCAGATGAGGAGTGGCAATTCTCAACTCCTCACACAGCCCGTCAGCCAGAACTGGCCACACTGTGTTTATCCAGCACAGGGGAGGCTGGGAAATGGAAAATAACCTCAAACACATACTCAGTGTCTTCTCTGTGCCAGGCTGTGTGCTAAGCTCTTAACAGTTATCTTTCTTTCTTTCTTTCTTATTTAAAAAAATTTGCTTTTAATGTTTATTTATTTTTGACAGAGAGAAACAGAGTGCGAGCAGGGGACAGACAGAGGGAGAGGGAGACACAGAATCCAAAGCAGGCTCCAGGCTCTGAGCTAGCTGTCAGCACGGAGCCTGACGGGGGGCTCGAACGCACGAACTGGGAGATCATGACCTGAGCCGAAGCCGGACACTTAACCGACTGAGCCCCCCAGGCACCCCAACTGTGGTCTTTTCTGAATCCTCAGGTAACTGTAGGGATTCTGCCGTGTGACCTCACCACCATGACCTCATCACACAGCTAAGGAGACAGCCTTCGAGAAGTCAAGGGCATCTTGAGAGCACAGCCCTCAGAAAGACAGGGCTGCAGATTTGAAGCCGGATCTCTGGGTATCCGGACCCCCTGCTCTTGACCTCTGGCCTGAGTCTCTTGCTGATCGCTGCCGAGAATATCTTCATCTCATTGGACAACTGGCACTGAGTTCTTATTTTCTGCTCCATCTCATTTCATCTTCCCCGGGAGTCATGAATTTTTAAATTCTTTGCAAGAGCCTCCAGTGCACCCAGAGGAGACAGTAAAAGAACAGAACAGCCATCAAATAAGCACGAGCTGGGGAGAGAACGCTCAGGTCACCCAGGGAATTGTTGCCTTTCAGGAAAGACAGAGAGAAAGGAGAGAGAGAGAGAGAGCGAGCGAGAGCGGACTTAGACCATCAGACTCGGGTCATTTCGGCTGCTGGTGGTGATTGCGTAGTGGGCAGAATAGAGCACTTTTTAAAGGGGAGGGTTTCAGGACCCCGTCCCGGCAGCCCCCCTGCCTCCCCAGGGCACTTCTCCTTCCTAGAGGCCCCAGTCACAGTGCAGAGAAGCTGCAAATGGGCAAAGGGTGGGACCTGGAGCCCCCCCCCACCCCACCCCCCCGGCCTGCCTGCTGGTTCTCTACCAGAACCCAGTCTTGACACCCACAATCATCACAGCCCCGTCACTCACTGTGCCCTCCGTGCGGGCGCCACACTGTGCTCCCTTCTTACTGCCCTCGGGTCATTCTCAGAATGGCCCAGGGAGCGGCTAGCATCCTGCTGTCACCGAGAGGAAAGTGAGGCCCAAGGACACTGGCCTTGACTGAGCTAGGATCTGAGTGGAGGTGGGTGAGGCCCCAAGGTCAGGCTGTTCAGACCTAGGAGCCTCTGACCCCCCCGGCTTGGTTACCTGGCCATCCCAGGGGCTGCAGAGCCCTTGAGCGGGACAGCCCCCACCAGCCACCCTGCTACCCCCATCTTGTAGACAAGCAGGCCCTGTGGGCTTGGCATTGCCCCGATCAGCCCTTCCTGCCATGAACCTCTTTATGCTGTGTCCCCAAGCTTCAAATTACTCCAGGTCACTGGGAGCAGCTGAGATCCCAGTGGTCCCCCGGGGGAAGGCACCTGGCCTGGATGGGGTGTGTCAGGTGGGCTCAGAAGAATCCTGATTCAGAAGCAGTATTTCTCGGGGCACCTGGGTGGCTCAGTCGGTTGAGAATCCGGCTTCGGCTCAGGTCATGGTCTCAAGGTTCGTGAGTTCAAGCCCCGTGTCGGGCTCTGTGCTGGCAGCTCAGAGCCTGGAGCCTGCTTTGGATTCTGTGTCTCGCTCTCTCTCTGCCCCTCCCCTGCTCATCCCAGCTGGTCCCAAAAGCTGGTCCCAAAGCGGGGAGGCCTTACCTCCCTGCACCCACCCCTGGAACAAGGCACAGGGGAAGGACCTTGAAGGAGAATGGGCCGGGGCGCTGCCATCACCCAGGTGAGGGCCTGGAGGAGGAGGTGCAGAGCCAACTGTCCCTTCAATGTCCATTTGAAGAAAGAGTTCCGAGGCCCCCGAGGCCAAAGAAACATCACATCTCCAACTTTAAGCAAACAACCCAAATCTCCTGTTCTGGCCCTGTCTCCCTCCATTCACAGGCAGCAAGACCAGAGAGGGGTGAGTAATAAAGGAAAATCACACAGCACTATTTGTGCCAGAGTTAGGCATCGAACCCGAGTTCTAGAAGAGGCTCAGAGAGGAGAAGGGATGCCACCTGGTCTCACCCAAGATGTCAGCCTCCCTGCCCCTCCCTCTCCCACCTGAAGGGGTGAGCTCAGGCCTTCCCTGGGGGCCACGCTGATCCAGTCCCTCCTCCCCAGCACCTCCTTGTTTTAGTGCCCGCCTGAAGCCAGGCCACATCCCCTTTGGGCTTCCCCCAGCCTCCAGCGCAGGGACTTCAAGAGCCATCTCCTGATTTCCGCTCAGGTCATGATGTCCCAGTTCATGGGATGGAGCCCCATGTCCAGCTCTGTGCTAACAGCGCAGAGCCTGCTTGAGTTTCTCTCTCTTTCCTCTCTCTACCTCTTTCCTGCTTGAATGCATACTTACTCTCTCTCTCAAAAAAAAAAAAATTTTTAAATTTAAGAAGTTCAAAATTGTGGGGGCGCCTGGGTGGCTTAGTCGGTTAAGCGTCCGACTTTCGCTCGGGTCATGATCTCGCGGTTCGTGGGTTCGAGCCCCGCGTCAGGCTCTGTGCTGACTGCCAGCTCAGAGCCTGGAGCCTGTTTCAGAGTCTGTGTCTCCTTCTCTCTCTGATCCTCCCCTGCTCATGCTGTCTCTCTCTCTCTCCTAGAAATAAATAAAACATTAAAAAAAAATTTTTTTTAAATGTTCAAAATTGTGGCAAAATATACATAACATAAAATTTACCATCTCAACCATTTTGAAGTGTAGAGTTCTGTGGCATTAAATCCATCATAATATTGCACAACTGTCCCCACCATCCATCTTTGGAACTTTTTCATCTGCACTCTGTCAGTGCAAAGCCCCAAGGCTCGAACTCACAAACCATGAGATCATGACCTGAGCTGAAATCAAAAGTCAGAGGCTTAACAGACCGAGCCACCCAGCCGTCCCTTTACCACAATTATTTATTTATTTATTTATTTATTTTTTAATATTTTTTTTGTTTTATTTATTTCTAGGAGAGAGAGAGAGAGACAGCGTGAGCAGGGGAGGGTCAGAGAGAGAGGGAGTCACAGACTGAAACAGGCTCCAGGCTCTGAGCTGGCAGTCGGCACAGAGCCCGACGCGGGGCCCGAACCCACGAACCGCGAGATCATGACCCGAGCGAAAGTCGGACGCTTAACCGACTAAGCCACCCAGGCGCCCCTTTACCACAATTTTTTAAAAAGGAGGACAAAGTCCCCTCTCCCTGCCACGCGCAGCCTCCCGCTCAGCTGCACCCCAGAGCCCTGCTTCTCACTTCTTAGTCATCTTGGCCAATTTGGATGATTTTAAAGCTTCCTTCTGTAGATTTTCACCCCGAGGCGTCTAGCACAGACCAAGGAGCTGAGTGAGAGAGAGGGCAAGGGAGGCATGCATTTTAAAAAGGAAAAACCTTGCAGGAATCAAAAAAAGAAAAGAAAAGAAAAGAAAAAAGAAAAACCGTCACCAAATCTGAAAACCCATTTTCGAATTTTGAAAATGGCTCGGAGAATCTTCTAGTTCAACCCACGAGGCAATAGCAACGCCCCTCAGAGCCAGCCTGTATGGGTTCAAGTAATAACTCCTCCCCCATTAGCTGTGTGACCCCGGACAAGTCACACAGCCTCTCTGTGTCTCCGTTTCTTCACTTATAAAATGCAGGTGCTGATGCTACCCCTTCCCACCCAGGAACACAGCTCACCGTGGCAAGGTCTGAATGTGTTCATACATGCAAAGCACTTAGAACAGTGCCTGGTACCAAATAGAGCCTGAAAGAGAGTTTGCTATTATTGTCATCTAGATTCAAGTGAATTCAAACTTCTGCTTGAATGCCTTCTGGGGTGGAGAGCTCACTCCCCACCAGGACTACCTGTTCCCTCATTAGAAGATTGGGTGTGTCAGGAAGCTTTTTCTTCCTGCAACTTCTCTTCCTGATAAAAGCCCTGGCCCTGCCCTCTGACACCTGTCACACAGACACACGTCAATCTGGGCCACCTGGGCGGCTCAGTCAGTTAAGCGTCTAACTCTTGCTTTCCGCTCAGGTCATGATCTCACAGTTCATGAGATGGAGCCCCGTGTCGGGCTCTGTACTGACAGCGAGGAGCCTGCTTGGGATTCTCTCTCCCCCTCTCTCTGTCTCTCCCCACCCTCTCAAAATAAATAAACTTGAAAAAAAAAAAAAGACGCACATCAGTCAAAGTCAAATGACACCTGCTTGGTGCTGTGCTGCCTCGTTTGCCCGAATTGATCTTCCTTTGGGGACCCACAGCTCATGCGGCCCAGAGCACAGTGTGCAGATGTCTGTCCCCATTCAGGCTGGGCAGTCAAAGGGCGCTGCACACTTGCTCAGGATGCCTGCCAGGGCCTTCCCAGCTAAGGACCTCGGTGTGCCCGGGCCCCAAAATATCTTCTAACTGGTTCCTGAGCCTCAGCCTGCCAGGCTTCAGACGGGAGGTGGCTGCTGGTGCCCAGGGCCCGCCCCAGTGTGTCTGCAGCCCTGCCTCCTCGAAGGAGGGAAACAGCACTGAATCTTACTGCTCAGGGCCCGGCGGGTCTAGACGGGAAAAAGAGGTCACCCATCTGGCCAGGGCAGTCTGTCACTGTGGAAGATCACAGAGCTCAGCCAAGTGGTGTGAGAGCCCACTGCTAGAGTCCCAGCACCTTACAGAGGATTTGCCAGCACATTCTAGCAGGCTTGGTGTGGATTCTGGGATCAAAGCTGGCTCTACCCCTTTCTGGCTAGAAAGTGGGAATAATAATAATAGTTCCTATCTTCTGGGGCCGGACTGAAGAGTGGAGAGACAACCCGGCTCTGACCCTGCAAAGAAAATGCTTAATAAGTGGGAACCATACTGGGAAGATGGGCTGAGGTGGGCCCTGGATGTCTCACTTAAAAAAAACTTTTTTTTCATGTTTACTCATTTTTGGAAGAGAGACAGAGTGCGAGCGGGGAAGGGGCAGAGAGGGAGACACAGGCTCTGAAACGGGCTTCAGGCCCTGAGCTGTCAGCACAGAGCCCGCTGCAGGGCTCGAACCCACAACCTATGAGATCATGACCTGAGCGGAAGTCGGATGCTTAACCAACTGAGCCACCCAGGTGCCCCAGGATGTCCCACTTTAAATCTGGAAGCATCGTTTAGTCTGTTGCTTCCTCTTACATATAGAAAACTGAAGCCCCCCTTGGGGGGCTCAGTTTGTTAAGCGATGAACTCTTGATTTCAGCTCAGGTCATGATCTAATGGTTCGTAGGATAGAGCCCTGCATCTGGCTGTGCGCTGAAAGAGGGGAGCCTGCTTGGGATTCTCTCTCTTTCTTTCTCTGACCCTCCCCTGCTGTGCTCTCTCTCTGTCTCTCAAAATAAATAAATAAGCTTAAAAAAAAAAAAGACATACTTTGGACGCAAGCTGAGAGGCCCAAAAGTCACACAGCAATTCGGTTACCACTGAGATCAGTACTGGATAAGCTGAAGCGAGGTTCCCGCTTCTTCTGGGCTCCAGCCCTTGCCCTCCCAGAGCGCTCCTTGCCAGGTCGGCCCCGTCTGAAGGGCAGGAGAGGCAGGGCCGTCTGTGGCTGGAACGATGGGGGCTCCGAAGGTCCTCAAAGCGCTCTGGAAGGGCTCCCCCCACCCCCTCCGCCCCGCCCCAGCCGAATGAGGGCAGCACCCGCTGCACATCTTGCAGTTCCCGCTGACAGCCGCTGGGTGTCGCCACACAGCAAAAAACAAAAGCAAAAACACAAAAATCAGGTCACCGGGAGCCGGAGACCTATTGGGAGTTCTGTCTGGGAGCCGGACGCCTCCCTGAATTCCTCCCCATCCTCTGTGGGCTCCAGCCCACAGCTCTAGAGTTTTCCTCGCAGCGCTCCCGACTATTTCAAACCTTTTGCCGCCTCCTCTGCCCCCGCCAGCTGCTGAAAGGAAAACGGCCTCTCCCCGCTGAGTGCCTCCTCCCCACACAGTGCTCCAGCCAGGGACCCATCACGCTCGGAGCATGCCAGTGCTACCCACCGTCGCCCTTGCAGGCCCACGCGGCGAGCCCTCCCTCGTCTCCACTTACCACCTGCTAGACACTGCGCCTAGAGCACCTCAAGGGCTTTACAATGTGCAACCCCACAGGCAGGTACCATTTTCCAGAAAGGGAAACTGAGGCACAAGTAACACGCACCGAATCTCAGTTATTAAGTGGTAGAGCCAGGGCTTATGCCAACAGGCTTCAGAGTCTGCGCTCTTCCTCGTAACCCCTTCTCTGTGCACACTTTGGGGAGGGCCACTCCATCCCTCTGTCCTGACCACGCATGGAAGTCCTACCCTCCATTGTGGCCCATGGGTGGGGCTCACCTGAGCCTCTGCCATCAGACTGGGAGAGCAGGGCTGCGCACGCACTTCTGGCCTTGCAGCTTCTGATCCCTGAACAGGGTTGTTCCTCTGTATGTGGGGCGGGGGGGACCTCCCCTTGGCCTCGGGGCACCTCTGGGTCCAGGGCCTCTCTGCAGGATCAGGTGTGGTTGCAAGCTGGCCAGTCCTGTCAATCGAGGCTGAGCGCAGCAAGGGCATCTCCTGGGCGGGCAGCCCCCTTTCCCTCAGCATCTCTTCATTCACACCTCGCTTTCCCCTAATTGTCGGGGTGTTCTGCACCCAACACACACCCGCTGTGAGGGCGGAAGGCATAACTTCCAGGAAATTTGCGAGCTGATTGCCGAACTCCGCCATTGCTAAAAACCCTGTGATAGAAACGTACAACGTAATCAATTACATTAAAAATGAAGGTAGTACATACTTCAACGTCATCACCTCTTTATTATGTTCCTACATTTGTCTGTCATTCGTGGTCTCGAGGCTACTTTGGTTTACTGAATCTGTCCGGTGCAAGTCCTGTAAGTTGGGGGCTGTGTAGGGGGGGTGAGCGTGACTTCCCAACTTCCTGCTCAGTAACGTTGCCTTGGTAGTTTGAAAGCAGCCACAATGGGAGAAATGGGCAAATGCTACACATCAGGGCTCCCCACCCCCACCACATCCCCAGAGACCCAGATGTTAAACATTTACAAGGCTGACAGCACCTATGGGGCAAATGGGCCGGTGCAAAGGCAGCAGGGGGTTCGGAGTTGGCTGACACCCATTTTAATCCTTCACCAACTCTGAGGCCCAGGCAGTGTCCCTGGGCCTCACCTTTCCCATCTGCAAAATAGGCTGAGGGGCTCCTGGTTGGCTCAGTCAGTTGAGCGTCCGACCTCAGCTCAGGTCATGATCTCACAGTTCGTGAGTTCAAGCCCCGCACTGGGCTCTGTGCTGATGGCTCAGAGCCCAGAGCCTTGGGATCCTGCTTCAGACTCTGGGCCTCCCTCTCTCTCTGCCCCTCCCCTGCTCAGGCTCACTCCCTCGCGCTCTCTCTCTCTCTCTCTCTCAAAAAATAAACATTTAAAAATAGGCTGAGAATAGCAGCTTTGGAAAATGGAGCATCAACTGTCTTCCGGGAGCTGAATGCATTAAGAGGATAGGTACCTCATCAAAAGTGACACGCCTGGTTTGAGCCCCACTCTTAGGGGCTGTGGCTTATTGGCCCTGTGACCATAGCGCCCAGGTCACAGGGTGGTTTGGGGGATTATCGGAGGTGATGTGTGTAAAAGAGCTTGGCACTGATCTGGCTCTAGTAATTCACCCAGAGGCTTACGGGTGGGATCCAGACAGCCCACGTTCGAGTCTCAATTCTTGGCTTTCCGAGATCCCCGGCCAGTCAAGGCGCTGCTTGTCTAAGCCTTGTATTCCCCACGTGGAAAGAGGGATAATAATAGCTACCTGGAAGAGCCACTCAGAGTACTGGAGATAAAGGATGTAAAGCATCTGCTGAGAAGTGCATGCCCAATAAACGGGAGTGATTGTTTGAGATTATCTTTAATTTCTTGTCACTCAGACAGCAGCTCTGCCCAGCTCTGTCTGGGGAAGCCAGCCATCGGGGTGGGGATGATGGAGGCGGGACTTTGCCTGGGCAGCTCACCCCCATCCCGGCCAGGTCAGCCTCTCAGTGGGCCCTGGCCCTAGAAAGGCTTCCGAGGCGGCGTGGGGACGCTGTTGCTAGGCGCCGGTTGCCAGGCAACCCACTGTTTCTCCTGGCCTGGCCGCCTCCCAGAGGGCTTGAGCTTCTCAGGAGCAGCTCCTCCTGCCTCTGGAAGCCTCTCCAGACCTCAGAGTCACAGCAGAGGGCAGGTGAGGGTGGGGCCGGCTGCGGTTGGGCCCCAGGAGGGCCAAGCCAACTTCCCTCAGCAGGGCCTGGGGGCAGGGGGGTGCGGGAAGACAAGGAGCCCAGGGCTGGGAGTGAGCCCTGGAGCTGGGGCAGCCAGCAATTCCCATGTGGGAGGGTGTCTGTCCACTCGGTCTGCAGAGGAGGCCAAGAGGGGATTAAGATTGGCAGCTGGGAGTCGGATGCCTATTATGAACGAACCCTTCATCTCTTTAAAACTCAGTTTCCCCGCTACACCCTGGGGAGACAATATTGAAGGAAGGCGAAATGAGCGTAGATGAGTGAAGTGTTGACAGCGATGAGACTTTTCTTTGGCGTGCGGGGGTGTCAGTGGAGAGGGACAGGCCGAAGGGGAAGGCACTGGCGGGGCGGGGTTCGAGCTTCACCTCCATGGTCTCTGCAGCCCAGGACTGAGCCAGGCTCGGGGTCTTTGGGCTGCTGAACTGACGGGGCTCCTTGTGTGTCTTTCCTAGGTGCCCCCCACCCCTGCCCGGGGGCAGCCCTGCCCCACAGCATCATGATGGGGAAACTCCCCCTGGGGGTCGTCTCCCCTTATGTAAAGATGAGTTCAGGAGGCTGCACGGATCCCCTGAAGTTCTATGCCACCACCTACTGCACAGCCTATGGTGAGGGCTCCTTTGTGCAGAGTCCAGCCGGGAACAACTTCCCTCAGCAGAACCCCAGCACGCTCCACCCCCGAGCCTCCCAAGGACGTGTCCACACCTGTACTGTCAGGCTGGCTTCGCCCCGCCGCCCCCTCCCCCCCATCCATCCTGTGATCCCGCCACACTGACCTTGTCCTCAGCCCATCGTTTCTGTTTCCTGCTGCGGCAGTCTCGAAGGGCCAGGCTTCCACGGCTCCTGTCCCACGTGTCCCAGCCCCTGGCTCTATGCCTTTTCCATCCCAAGGAGCCCGGGCCTCTGGGGAGGAGGGGGGTTGCCGGGAAGCCCTGCTCACCGCTCTTCCACTCCGCTGACCCATGGTCCTGTCTCCTCACTTCCCCCCTCGGGCAGGTCGGGAGGACTTCAGGCCCCGCATGGGCAGTCACGAAGGCACAGGCTACAAATCAAATTACTGGCCTGTGGTCTCATACCAGGCCAATCCCGATGCCCTGGACAACCCGGCCATGGGGTATGGTCTGTACGATCTCTCTCACCCCCTGCTCCATTGAGCCTTAGCTCACAGGGCCGTCGAAGCTCATCAGGCCCCCTGTAAGCTCCATGTGTGGAGACCCTGAACTTGCCTGGCCTACATCTGGGGTCCTGGGGCACTGAGGGCCCGGTGCCCAGCCTGGGGGCCCAAAGGCAGGCGGACTTCTATGGGAGGTTTGAGGGATGTGGGAAGCTTCTAGAGGTAAGCCCTGCAGCCTCCCCGTGGCCCTTCCTCGTGGTAATCACTCCTGTTCCCGCTTCACCCTCAGGGAACAAGTCCGCCACAATTTCCAGTCAGTGACCAGTCAGAGCTACCGCCCCCTGGAGGTGCCTGATGGCAAATACCCGCTGCCTTGGCACATGCATCAGACCAGCTCTGGCTACTCTCGGGAGAAACCCAGTGCGGCGACCCCCACTAAGGAGGTCAGTGCTGGGCTAGGGGGAACCCCCAGGAGAGAGGGGGAGCCCAAGGCTGGGGTGTAGGCAGGGCCGAAGGGCGGGAAGGGTGAGGATCCCTCCAGCAGAGAGCGGGACTGAGCCACCAAGGGTTGGTCAAGGCTGAGATGAGGAGCACAGGGGAGCCACATGTGGGCTGGGAGTCGGCTCACCTTTATCACCTTCATTCATTCATTCAACCAATGTGTTCTGGACATCTCTTCTATATATGAAGGTGCAAGTGCTGGGAAAAAAAGAGGCGGGGCACAGCAGAAATGGAGGTACAGCAGCAAAGCAGGAGGGTCGGAAAAGGGCTTGCTGTGGAGACATTAGTCAAAGAGTCAAGGGAGGCTAGTGTTCCTCTAAATGCAGCGCTGGGAGAGAAAGAGAGTTCCAGGCAGTGCAGACGGCAAGTGCAAAGGCCTTGCGGTATGAGTATGTGATGTGACAAAGAACCACAGGGAGGCAGGTGGCTGTAGCCAAGTGAGGAGCCCAGGTCCTTGTGGGTCACTGTCAGGCCATGGGATTCTACTCCAAGTGCAGTGGGAAGATTGCAGGGCTCTGAGCAAAGAGGGACATGAACCAACTTCCTTATAAAGAGGCCCCTCAGGCTATAGATACTCCCTAGGGGTCAAGGGCAGGCTCAGAGTCAAGGAGTGACTGCCATCGCCTCACCTGGCAGATGATTGGCTGCTTCTCCCTCCCAGGTCAGGAAGGTCCATTTTGACACCCAGAACTATGGGCCGCAGGCCATCACAGGGCTGGAACGCAAGGTCACGCCTCTGCTCTACCAGCAACAGGGCAAGGGCTCGCTGGAGTGGGACGATGCCCAGCGCGTGAGTGGGCAGCCCCCAGGAAGGGCTGTGAGCTGGGCAGAGGGGCCAGACCCACCTGTTTCCCCTCCTGGAGATACGTCCCTCTCTGACTCGCCCTAAAAGCCAACTAAATAAAGGTGGGTTCAGGATACCTAGAGAAACTGGGGAGAGCCAAGGCTATTCGTTATTTCCAAGACAGCATCAGAGCCGTCATCACGGGCTTCCTTACTCATGTCTTGGGATTTAACCCCAGCGGCCCGTTCTCTCCCCTCTCCTATCCAGACTCATTCAGCCTTGGGCAGGGATTCGTGAAGTGAGCACCCATTTTCTTCCCTCAGCCTCTCTCCTTGCCTTGAGCCCCCTCCTAATCTGGGCCCCAGGGTTCTGGGCCCCACGTTCATTACTGGGAGTCGTCCAGTGGGGGACGTGACCGTTTCCACTGCCACAGGGGCACCGTCTTCTCATGGGGGGATTCATGGGGCTCTGATGCCCCATCAGAGAGAGAGATCTGGGTCAGGAGCGCAGTGCTGGCCCTCCCTGCTCCGAATATGCCACACAGGTCTACTCAGAGCATACACGGGGCTACCATGGCCACCAGGGCCTCCTGGGTGCTGGTCTACCTTATGTCCCCCATTGCTCACTTCTGTGTTCCAGGGCCCATGCTTCATGACTTCCGAGTACAACTCCAAGTATCTCAAGCAGCCTTCAAACCAGCAAGGTAGGCACGTGTCTGAGCTCATGCCACCCTCCCACCATACTTCCCTACACCTGAGCCTTAGGAGAGACACGGGGGGGACCCGGATGGGGCTGGTATAAGACAAAGAAGGCAGCAGAGGAAGAACGAACACACAGGCAGCTTGGGGGAGACATGCCTTAGTGCCAGTCCCCAACGGGCACCTCACTCACTTAGGAGGGCTGTCGAACCTGACCACAGCCACCTCCTGGCCTGTTAGCCTCTGTCCTTCCTTCCCCTCTCCTCTGCTCCTCTCCCCTCTTGTCTGTCCTGGACTCTGGAGTCTTCCAGGTGCCCACGATTCTGGAGCTCAGAGCCAGCTCCGCCCCTGGTGGCTGGGACACGTAGAGACCACGTGGGTGGGGCCAGGTGGCTGGAGTGGGACTGGGCAGCACAACAGGGGGTGTGTTTTGCAGATCTCTTGCAGAAGAAATCGATTGGTGCCAAGGAGGAGACTGGCTTCACCGAAGAGTCTACCAAGAACCCCATTGTCTTCCAGCCACCGTCCCAGGCCCTCCCTGGGGACCCGGTAAGTCAGGCTGGTGCCCACTTGAACCCCAGGGTGACTTCTAGCTTCTTTAAAAGTGTGAGCTGCCCAACCCTTTGTTCAAACGCGAGATGAACGAGTGTGGGTAAAAACCACCGCTTTGGTCCAGCTCCCCCATTTTACGGAGGAGAAGACTGAGGTCCAAAGAGGAGAAGAAGAAACGTCTGAACCCAACGTTTGCACAAGGGTTCAGACCAGAGCCCTGGCCTGCATTGTTCTCCCCAAACTCTTCCCCTGCCTCCATTGCCCCAATTATACCCGCTTGTCGCCAGCCCCACTCTGTGCTCGGGACAAGGGGCCGCTGTCTGTGCGGGGCTGATGTTCCTCTGGGGGCCTCTTTCCAGGTGCTCCTCCCTGGCCGGAGTGTCACCAGGTCCGACTTCCCCCGCATGACCCACCTTCGTGTAAGCTGAGCCGGTGGGGCTGGGGTGGCCTGTGGGGCCAGTAGGGTGGAAGCCTGGGGGAGGGGCAGGCACCCTCGGGTGCCAGTGATGCTTTCCTGTCGCAGGGGGATGAGTTCTTGCCTGTGCTGCCCAGAGGCTCCGAGCGGGAAACGGGCTACAGCCGAGTGAATGAGAGGTTGCTGAACCCCAGAGTGAGTGGCCTTTGGGGGGTGCGGGGGGCTCCCTTAGAACAGGAGTGCTCTGTACGGGAGGAGACAGGGAGGTCTCTTGGACACAGCGGCATGTGGGCACTAAGGAACGGGAAGAAGTGGGATATTTGGACGTCCTGGTGGAGGGGGAAAGGCCTAGGAAGCTGGAAAGTGAGGCGTGCCTTTGTTTTTTTTAAGTTTTTATTTGTTTATTTTGAGAGAGAGAGAGAGGAACAGAGAAGGGAGAGAGAGAGCATGAGCAGGGGAGAAGCAGAGACAGAGAGGGAGAGAGAGAATCCCAAGCAGGCTCCACGCTGCCAGCGCAGAGCCCGATGCGGGGCTTGAACTCATGAATCGTGAGCCGAAACAAGAGTCGGGCGTTCAACTGACTGAGCCACGCAGGCGCCCCCCCGAGGGGTGTCTTTCAAACAGAGAATTTGGTTTGTCTGGAGGAGGCAGGGCGAGGCCCCAGGGCTGGGGCTGCCCCTCCCCCCCTCTATTGCTGCCTCACCCTGGCCACCCGGCCACACGGCTACCTTCCTTGTGGCTCTGTCCCCCGCAGGTGGCCCCGCCTGGCCCGGAGCCTAGCAGCATGAGCCACTGGCAATTCCAGCCCCCGCAGCGGGTGCAGCAGACCAACGTCGCCCTGCTCGGCAGGGAGACTGTGGGGAACAAGGTGAGGCCGGGGCACCCAGCCCCACCCCCAAATCCTCACCCCCCCCCAACCTGCCACGTGCCCTCTGTACCTCTTGCGCAGGAGCCCACAGGGTTCAGCCTTAACAACCCCAGCTACGTCCGGAGCGCCTCTGACCCCGACATGGATAATCGGTACCTGACCACCTATAACCAAGGGTAAGCCCTGCTTCCCCATGCAGATCCAGGGCTGCGAAGCTGGCTCGCGGTTCTCAGACAGACACGGGGACAAGTAATGAGCTCACAGTCTGCGAAGTAGACCAACACTGAATTAATGTGGGTTCCCCCGGAAGCAGCCCCTGAGCCAAGGATTTGAGTGCAAGCCTCTTACCGGGGAGTGTGGGGGAGTGGGAAAGCGGTATGGGGAACGGAAGGCAGCCCAGAGCGGGTGTGCTGTTCATCAGCTATCCCGGGGGAAGACTCTAGAAGACAGTGCAAACACACAGCCCAGGATTATCCCAGCCCAGGGGAGAGGGAGCTAGGGGGCCGATACCTCCATATCCATCGGTCCTTAGTTAAGGGCTGTCCCCAGGGACCATGCTAAAAATCCCAGGTGCCTCCCTGCTCAGGCAGAGCAAGCTGTAGCAGCCTCTGGGAAACCTTCCTCTGCACTTCTCTCGGATGCAGTGCAGGCCATTGATGTCCAGGCTGGTGGGCAGGGGGAGAACAGGGGGGCTGAAGGGGGTCCGGGTGGAGCCGCAGGCCGTCTGCTAAGATACTACATCCAGCCCGTGGCAGGTGGGCTCTGTGCTCCCCAGAAAGTAAGCTCTTTGCTGAGCATCAGGGAGGGCTTCCAGGAGGAAGTGGCCCTAGAGCCGTGGGCAGGGCTCCTGGGGCCAGGACTGGATGGGGATCAAGGAGATGTGATTCTCTGGACCAAAGCCTCCTCGAACACCACCTGTCCTCTGTGTGTCGGCGTGTGTCACCTGTGTCCACACTGCCCCCCAATCCCTAGGTCTCCCAAGATGCCTCCCATCCTTGGGGCGCACCCCCCTCTTTGGGATGTGGATCTGGAGGCTCAGAGAGGAGAAGTGGCGCCTGAGCCACACGGCAGGTCCAGCCCCCACAGAGGGCGAGGGGGAGGGGCTGAGACACGCTCTGGGGGACAACAGCGTCCCTGCGCCTCGCTAGGCAAGTGCCCGCGCCCTGTAGCTCTGGCGGAGCCTCCGGCCCAGGCCCAGCCGCCTCTGCCGGGTCCTTCTCCCACCCGCCCCTCGGCTCTCCTGAGCTCCTGCCAGATGTCAGGCACACTGCCCTTCCTGGGGGGGGGGGTGTTGCAGCCACTGATCTTCTCACCCCCACTTCGTAAGCTTAAGGGCAGGGCCCGCATCGTCTTCCTGGCACTTTCAGAGCCCAGCCCGGTGCTCAGTGAATAGTAGCCAGATGGAAGCGAGGTGGACCGCCTGGAGAAAAACAAATGACACGGGGTCTCCACTCCCCACCCCCGGAGGTGTTCACGGGGGGGGGAGGCGCACTTGAAGGGTGCTTTGTGCTCCGAAGTGCTGGCTCTGCATCAGGGGGTTGCCCCAAGGAGGGCCATTGAGCTTGGAGCAGAGACGGCGTTCCCAAGGGCTCGGGAGTGCCTGGCAGTCGGCACAGTGTGGGCAAAGGCCAGGAGGCTGGAGGGATCGGAGGCAGTCTGTGCCCTGCTGGAGCCAAGCCTCCTGTCCCAGAGGGCAGAGGGGCTGCGGAGGTGGGCAGAGGCCAACTCGCTGCCAAGAACCCACCCCCTGTGCTGCAGGTACTTTGAGAACATCCCGAAGGGTCTGGACCGAGAAGGCTGGACTCGAGGCGGCCTCCAGCCCCAGAAGCCTGGAGGCTACGCNACCCCCGCAGAGAGCCTCCGGGGCCTGCACCCCCACGTGGGAAGGTAGCTGGCCCTCTCGCCCCCTCTTTTGCTGAATCCAAGCCTTTCCCCAGCTTCTTCCCTCCCTTCATCTGTCTGTCTGTCTGTCTGAGGGGCCCCTTCCCTCTCTCAGGCTTGTGCATTGCTTTTCCTGCCCCTCCCCCCCCTCCCCAGCGACCCCTCCCTCCTCGAGGCTGCCCTCCACCCACCTTGTTCCCATCCCCCATTCCNCCCCCGGGCAGCGGGGGGCGGGGGGCGCGGTGAGGACATGGCTGAATGGAGTGTGGTTCCGCCTCACTCTGACTCCTTTCCGCTCAGTTCAATTTCCTCAAAAATTACATTTATAAGACAGTGGCTCAGAGTTGGCAGGCAAGGAGTGTTTGTGGGTGTGNCCCCAGGGGAGGGGCAGGCAGAGGAGAAGGTGCCACCTCGCGCTGCTCCCCTCCCTGCAGAACCCTGGTGGCGGAGGACCCCTTTTACCGAGCCTCCGCGCCTCCCAGCAGCCGGTTTGCCACGCCCAGCTGAGCCTCAGGCTGGGTAAGGGGCTCCCCTGCCCTGGGGCCTGCAAGCCCTGCTGGGGACCCAGCCTCAGGGTGGGGGGTGGAAGACTGGGGGGCCCTCAGGGTGGAGGAGGGCACAGAGCCTCCCCGGAGCCCCTCAGGCCTCATCTCCGCTCCCCACAGGTTCGCCAGCCCAGCGGGACAGGGGCCACAGGGGCCGGGTTCCCATCCCATCGCCTGCTGGGACTCCCCTGGCTACTTTCCTAATGAAATAAAGAGCCGTGCGAAGCCGGCCAGCGTGTCCAGTCCCTGCCAGGGAAGCAGGGGAAGG
>NW_027536465.1:3238116-3238490 GCF_008692635.1 Crocuta crocuta
AAGTGCTGGGGGGGGCGCGGGGTGGGGGGTGGGGGTGCAGAGGCGGAGGGGCCAGGGGGCAGGCCGGACAAAGTAGGGGAGCCCCGGAGGGGCAGAGGGGGGCCAAGGAATAGGTTTTCTGGCTTATGAAATGGGGCAGGGGGATGAGAACGGGACTTCCAGGGCCTTCTGGGTCCCTCGTTTGGATGGTTTAAAGGAGAAGGGAGGACCCAGGGGAACACAGTCATAGAGATCTCTCCCCAGAGACGGACAGAGGAAGGCCTGCAATGGATGGACCCCGGGACACTGACACAGGAAGGGGTGGAGGCTGGCTGAAAAGCCTGCTGCCTCAGGGCAGCCCTTCTGTGAGAATTAGACCAAGGTTCCCCACAGCC
>NW_027536465.1:3238495-3240103 GCF_008692635.1 Crocuta crocuta
CAGGTGCCCCACCGCCCCCCTCCCTGCCTCCACCCCCGCCCCTAAAGAGGGACCCTCTCTTGGGAAGTAAACGCTTCCTTCCTTCAGATGCTCTAGCCTAACATCAAGGCCTGCGAGGCAGAACCTGGGCTGCCTCTCAGTGCCTGGCACCCCCGCCAGGTGCACTTGCACAGTGCACAACTATACAACTGTATGCTGTGGCCCTGCCGGCACCACCTCCTCCTTATATAAAGGGGAACCTGGACCCAGGAGGAGTGCAGGAGTTGCTTGAGGTCATACGGGGAGAGAGGCAGCGGCAGCCCCAGGCTTGGATGTCCCCTGCGCAGACTCCTGGTCTAGCATCTGCCCTCCCCCACCTCCAGTGGGTGTCTATGGAACCGCACTGCTGGCCCCCCCCAGGCCTGGGTGCACCAGCAGGCCCTGGGTGGGGGGGTGTCCTGGCTCCGCCTGGCTGGGGCTCCATGTGGGATGTGGGTGGCTCCAGCGCCGGAAGAGGGGAGTAGGGGACACAGAGTCTCTCGGCTACACACCCAACGACAGCCACCCAGGCTCTGGGTGCACCTGCTGGTCCATGGCCTCCGGCACTGGGGCCAAGTGACCAAACCAGAGATTTGCCTACTGGGCTGGGTCTCCATTGTGGCCCGGGCACAGTGAGGTGGGGGAGAGGGAAAGGGATCAACCAGCCCCTCCAGCCCACAGTCACACACACACACACACACGCACACACGCACGCACACACAGCCACTCACACAAATACGACCAAAGACACACACAGGCCCGTGGAGACACGCACATACTAACACACACAGACACATAAGTACCCACAGACAGATGCCTGTAAGCACACGCAGGACACAAATGGAAACAAACAAAAACCCACAAATGCACAGATCTTCACATAAACACCTGGAACGCTTGTACATGAAGATGTACACACACGGAGATGTACCTACAGACACATCCACGTGCTTAGACCCAGACACACACACACACACACACATACCCCGCTTCACGTCTCCATTTCCTTCTTCCCCACCAGGGTCCTTTTACGGCTCACGTTTCCTGCTCACTCCTCCTCTGTCTGACTCAATAGGGGATATGGTGTCAGGGACACTGGAGCCTTATTACACGCTCTTGCCATGGTCCCCCCTCCCACCGTCCGACACCCAGTTTCCAGGCCGTGTGAGCTGGGGCCACCCCACGATGTTTCCAGAGCTGGAGCTAAGGACCTCACCCCTGGGAGGGGACCCAGCAGCAACGCTCTGCTCCCTTCAGCTCCTGCTGGGGCTTCTCTCCAGGCAGCCCATCCTGACCTCTCTGTTTTGATCCTGGATCTCAGCCCACAAGGCTGTGTGAGGACAGGGTGACCCAGCGTGCGCTGTCGCAGAAAGGGGGTGCGAGAGGACCCCACGCCCGGCCTGGGTGGTTCTGGAGCTCCTGCCGGGTACAAGGCATGAACTTCTCCATCTTCTAGAGGACGAGACAGACACAGAGACGGGGCCATCTGCCGCAGGGTCATACAGCAGTGAGGACTGCGGGTGGGGGCCTGCTGGTAAGGGCTGGAGGGGGGGGTCCAGACTGGCAGCTGGCTGGTGGGGGTGGGGGTTG
>NW_027536465.1:3242976-3243274 GCF_008692635.1 Crocuta crocuta
GGACAAAGTAGGGGAGCCCCGGAGGGGCAGAGGGGGGCCAAGGAATAGGTTTTCTGGCTTATGAAATGGGGCAGGGGGATGAGAACGGGACTTCCAGGGCCTTCTGGGTCCCTCGTTTGGATGGTTTAAAGGAGAAGGGAGGACCCAGGGGAACACAGTCATAGAGATCTCTCCCCAGAGACGGACAGAGGAAGGCCTGCAATGGATGGACCCCGGGACACTGACACAGGAAGGGGTGGAGGCTGGCTGAAAAGCCTGCTGCCTCAGGGCAGCCCTTCTGTGAGAATTAGACCAAGGT
>NW_027536465.1:3243280-3258059 GCF_008692635.1 Crocuta crocuta
CAGGTGCCCCACCGCCCCCCTCCCTGCCTCCACCCCCGCCCCTAAAGAGGGACCCTCTCTTGGGAAGTAAACGCTTCCTTCCTTCAGATGCTCTAGCCTAACATCAAGGCCTGCGAGGCAGAACCTGGGCTGCCTCTCAGTGCCTGGCACCCCCGCCAGGTGCACTTGCACAGTGCACAACTATACAACTGTATGCTGTGGCCCTGCCGGCACCACCTCCTCCTTATATAAAGGGGAACCTGGACCCAGGAGGAGTGCAGGAGTTGCTTGAGGTCATACGGGGAGAGAGGCAGCGGCAGCCCCAGGCTTGGATGTCCCCTGCGCAGACTCCTGGTCTAGCATCTGCCCTCCCCCACCTCCAGTGGGTGTCTATGGAACCGCACTGCTGGCCCCCCCCAGGCCTGGGTGCACCAGCAGGCCCTGGGTGGGGGGGTGTCCTGGCTCCGCCTGGCTGGGGCTCCATGTGGGATGTGGGTGGCTCCAGCGCCGGAAGAGGGGAGTAGGGGACACAGAGTCTCTCGGCTACACACCCAACGACAGCCACCCAGGCTCTGGGTGCACCTGCTGGTCCATGGCCTCCGGCACTGGGGCCAAGTGACCAAACCAGAGATTTGCCTACTGGGCTGGGTCTCCATTGTGGCCCGGGCACAGTGAGGTGGGGGAGAGGGAAAGGGATCAACCAGCCCCTCCAGCCCACAGTCACACACACACACACACACGCACACACGCACGCACACACAGCCACTCACACAAATACGACCAAAGACACACACAGGCCCGTGGAGACACGCACATACTAACACACACAGACACATAAGTACCCACAGACAGATGCCTGTAAGCACACGCAGGACACAAATGGAAACAAACAAAAACCCACAAATGCACAGATCTTCACATAAACACCTGGAACGCTTGTACATGAAGATGTACACACACGGAGATGTACCTACAGACACATCCACGTGCTTAGACCCAGACACACACACACACACACACATACCCCGCTTCACGTCTCCATTTCCTTCTTCCCCACCAGGGTCCTTTTACGGCTCACGTTTCCTGCTCACTCCTCCTCTGTCTGACTCAATAGGGGATATGGTGTCAGGGACACTGGAGCCTTATTACACGCTCTTGCCATGGTCCCCCCTCCCACCGTCCGACACCCAGTTTCCAGGCCGTGTGAGCTGGGGCCACCCCACGATGTTTCCAGAGCTGGAGCTAAGGACCTCACCCCTGGGAGGGGACCCAGCAGCAACGCTCTGCTCCCTTCAGCTCCTGCTGGGGCTTCTCTCCAGGCAGCCCATCCTGACCTCTCTGTTTTGATCCTGGATCTCAGCCCACAAGGCTGTGTGAGGACAGGGTGACCCAGCGTGCGCTGTCGCAGAAAGGGGGTGCGAGAGGACCCCACGCCCGGCCTGGGTGGTTCTGGAGCTCCTGCCGGGTACAAGGCATGAACTTCTCCATCTTCTAGAGGACGAGACAGACACAGAGACGGGGCCATCTGCCGCAGGGTCATACAGCAGTGAGGACTGCGGGTGGGGGCCTGCTGGTAAGGGCTGGAGGGGGGGGTCCAGACTGGCAGCTGGCTGGTGGGGGTGGGGGTTGTTTCCNCCTGCCTGATCGCTGCCCACCCCACTGAGGTTCTCAGAGCAGGCCCCGTGGGGGAGGATGTGTGAGCCAGACCTTGAATCAAATGGGCAGCATGGCTGGCTGTGGGCACTGAAGGAGGCAAGGTCACGGGCAAAGACAGAGTGCAGGGGCCAGCTCAAGGCTTGGCAGGGGCCCGGGGAGGGGACACGTGAGGGTGTGAGGTGGGCAGCCCCATCCCCAAGGAGAAGGCAGGCTGACTAGGTTTCAGTGGTCATGACCACCATGCTAGGGAACCCTTCTCTGTCGCCCTCATCAGTTATGGGGCTCAACAAAGGCACAGAGTCCATCTGTCTTGTTCGCAGCTGAGACTCCAAAGCCCAAGACAGTGCCTGGCACATTTGCAGGTGATCAGGAAATATTAGAGAATGAATGAATGAATAAATGAATGAACGAATGAATGAATGAACAAACGAACATTGCCTGCCTATTGGAGCACCAGATTTGAGCTTCTGGATGTCATCTGCCCTAGCTCCAGGATTTCGGTCACCCAGGCTCCCTGAGACCCTGCTGTGACCCTGCTATGCCCACCCCCCACTTGCCCGGATGCCACAGCTGTGACCTCTCAGAACCGCTGAGCTTTAAGCCCCCCCTGCCACCCCTCTCTCTGTATGTGTCCCCTTGCTCATGCCCACCGTCTGCCCAACCCCAACCAAACTCCCTTGTACTGTTCTGAGCGATTCACCTTCCAAACTGGCCCCCTCCCCCCCTCCCCCACCGCCGCCAGGCCCCAAGACCAGGATCGGGTCATTGCAATCCTCTCTGTGTCCCCAGGGCAGGAGGGATAGATACTTGCCCCCCCGGGGCCACTCAGGTTATTAAAACCCCGTTGAAGTGATGGCCTTGGCCACCTCACACCCACTCTGTGCTGTGCGGATAACGTGGCTTCGTTTGGGGAGGCCCCATCCCCTTGTCCCTCTGAGACATGAGTCTCTGGTCTGACCCCAGCCAGCATCAGCCCAGCGCCCTCTCTTCTCCCTGGGTCTAGGCAGGCAGCAGAGTGTAGCGGTCCTGCCCTGAGCTCTGGAGTCAGACTGGCTGGGTTCGTTCCCAGCTCTCCGCAGCCAGGGCTGCCTCCTGCTCCCCGCCGGGGAGGCCACTTGACCGCTCTAAGCTGCAGTTAATAGCATTACCCACGCTGTAGGCTAAACAAGATGACGGGTGTCAAGGGCCTGGTGGCTGAATGGTAGCTGGCTTGATGTTGGAGCAGAGGAGACACAGGCCCGCGTGGGAGTGGGGACTTGGGATAGTCACAGGGCCTGGCCCTTGTCTCGTCCTTCTCGGCCCCGGACAGGCCCCCCCCCCCCCGGACAGACCCTCTCAGGGGCCCAGGCTGCCCCTGTTGTGTCCCCAAGGCCAGCTCCTACCAGCCTCTCCTGGAAACAGCTTGCCTCTCCCCTCACCTGGAAACCAGGCTTTGGGCGTTGAGGTGAGTCACTCCTAGTGGGTGCCGATTGTAGCAGCTACCAGAAGCTTCCTTCCCCTCCCCGCAGATATTCTAGAAGCCGTTCTGAGGTGTACGGTGTACAGATGATTAACTGTATTAAGCCCCCACAGCCTGCTGGGTGTTGGGAATATTCCGTGGGCCTTCATCTTCTCAGCAAGAACACCGAGGGGCGTCCCTCGGGGGGAGGCTTGGCGACGCAGGTGGGTGCTGCACTGACAGCCGTGGTGTGGGGGTGTGGAGCCCCGAGGGCCGATGGGATTGGGAGAAACGCTGGGTGCCACGCCATCGGGCCCCACTTCTGACACACGCAGATGCGTGTGAGGCCGCTGCCCCTCACGGCACCATGGCGGCTGATGTTGACAGGTACCATCTGGCCCAGGTCACGTGGTGACATGCAGACCCACCAGCTCACAGGCTTGACAGCTGGCCAGCCGGGCAAAGGCATCTGTCCGTGGGAACTGGAGGCCCCCCCGAGGGGGGGCGGGGGTAGCGGAAGCCTGCGTGGGGAGGACCATGGATTTGCTCAACCCAGACAGATGGAGGCCTGAAACTCAGAATCCGATCCCCACTTTCCTCTCTGGCCATCTGGAGGGCCACCCCTTCTCCAGGAAATTTTCCCTATAGTCAGATTGGCAAGGGCAGAGGAGGAGCGGGACCCAGGAACACCCTCCCCCCCGCCCGCNCCCCCCGCCAGCTAGGGTCTCTGTTCAAGGTCAGAGGAGAGCCTGCCACCTCTTCCAAGCCTTCGGATACTCCCTGCTTCTCACGATGCTGCTACAGACAGGGCTCTGGCGAGACCGTTCTTAGAATCCTGAGATGTCAATCCTGGAAGGACCTTTGTAATAACAGTTAATCGGGGCCAGAGAGAGAAAGCAACCTCGGAAGCCACGCAGTTTATTGAGCCGCACACTCAGGTCTCTGCACTCTGAACACAAAGCCTTCCTCACTATATCCTGACATCGGGCTCTCGAGTGGGCACAAGTGGGGGCCTGGCAGCTGCCTAGGAGAGCCAGGCATCTCTTTCGCAGCCAGGAAAACGTGGGGCTTTGTTTTCTTTTGCCGACGAGGGGGTGTGTGAGTATGAGTGTGTGTTAGCGTGCATATGTCCTCAGGGGTCCCCGGGGAAAGGGATAGGTCAGAAGGGGATCAGCTTAGCCCACCTCTCCTCAGAGAGACACTGGGTGAGATGCTGAAGGAGCTGTGTTCAGGCAAGACTTCATGGGACTCTGGGCCCCAGCATGCTTGCTGTGGCCCCAACGACAGGTGTGGTCCCTCTGGTATGAGCCTTGCAGCAGGGACAGGTTCACCTGGAGAGGGAGGGGGGTGGGTCTCTGGCACCAGGGACAGGCGGCTTCGAAGAACATGGGCAAATGGATTCTCACGCATAGCCAAGGCATCTGGCAGCGTGGGCGCTCCTGGGTACCACAGTGAGGACCCTGGAGTGGGGGACAGTGTGCCCTCCACTGTGACCATGGGGTCCCCTCAGTGCCCGCGCTGCAACCGAGAGAAACCTACTTGAGCTAATGTAAACAGAAGAGGAATTTATTCCAAGGATTTCTGAGCTCAGAGAATCTTCAGGCAGACTCGAGAACGCTTGGACGCTACCCAGCCAAGAATGAGGGTCAAAATCGCCCCATGAGCCTGGGCGCCTGGCGACAGCATGCTTCCCCGTTGCTGGGCACTGGACAGGGCTCTTGCTGCTGATACCCGCACCCAGCCCGAGCCTCGGGAGGGATTCTGCTCCGAATCTCAAATTTCCAATTCCAAATCAAGGGGGGGGGTGCTTTTCTGCTGGGTGGTTCTGGGGTCCCATGCCTGCACCCAGCTTGCCGAGGAAGCTGGGAAAGTGAGTTCCCAGCATTTTTACCTTCCACAGTGGGAAATGGGTTGTGTTTTCTGAGGCAGTTGGGATTGTCCACAAAGAATGCTGAGGGCTCCGAGGACTTCAAATACCCTTCACATCCGGGTTACCAACAGGAAGGACGCGAGCATTTGTGCAGTGCCTTAGACACTGGGCAGGGACGCTGCTAGCCTTGAAGGACACTCTGGGAGACATGGCGAACCGACATACACCCTTCCTCAGTTTCCCTAATAGTATACCAACCGGCCAGGTTGCTGATGCAAATGGGGCCCCTGGCCCAGGGGTCCACTGTACATGGCGCCGCCCTTACGGCAGGTGTGGACCTCACAGACACGTAGTCAGGAGCTCAGAAGTGTTTATCGTGGGCTGTCTGTAACTGAACTTGGCAAAGACATCCATTGGTGGCTTCCAATCCAACTTCCTCATCCCCTTTGAATTGAAACTCTGTCTGCTCAGGACTCAAATCCAATCTGCCCCTCTTCCCATTCCTGTCCTCTTTAGCAGGGTGTGGAGCTTGCTCCTGGGGGGCAAGCAGCAATCTAGATGGACTCCCCCCAAGATGTATGATCTTTGTGGGTTTTGGTCAATCCACACGTGCCCTCCCTGCACCTGTCCGGAAGCTCCTGGGACCTTCTGGGCTCCGGTTGTCAGGGTTCTGCAAATAACCTTCCGGTGGGACCACACATGCAGCCCCTCTGGGTCCATCAGCTGCTGTCAGCACACCAAGTGCATCTCAGAGGTGCAGAAACTTCTAGATGCTCTCTCTCATGACACAGGGGTGTGTAGAGGATTCAGGGGAGGGGCTGGTTCACCTCAACTTTTACTCTACTGAACCTTCTCCATATGGGCAAGGGGGCTTGTGGGAAGCCTGATGCATTTTTAGGCCACACGTGGTAAGGAGATTGCAGATCCCCTCTGCCCTGGTGCCCCCTCAATGTCCCCGGGATGTTTTTCATGCCACCCTCTGCCTCAGCCCAGAGCAGGTGGAGGCTGAGCTGCTTTGCAGAGGATGTACCCACCCATCTGTAAGGGTGCAGCTCTGCCCCTTCTCTCCCACATTCGGTTGAGCCTCTCTCTCTTTTTGGGTGGGATCTTTGCTTCTGTGATGACACACGCTTCCCCACTCCAGGGCTTCCGGCATCAGCTCCCTGCTCTCCAAGTTCAAAGCCAAGCTTTCGGACCTATAAAAAAGATTTCTCGCTCGAAACCCAGCTCTTGCAAGGCTATCATCTGAACTCTGGTTTCAAAGCCTCTTTTGCAACTCAAAGCCAAGGATTTGGTTCTCTGTTCTGAGTTTCCCTTGGAGAGCGGGAATAGAGGAAGCCAATTTTGTATCTGACAGATGGGAATGGGTGTGTGAAAATTGTCTTCGGTGGAGCATTAGTTAATATCTCAGAATGACAGCCCCAGGTCCTGTATTACTCACTGATGCTTCATGATAATTCTTCAAGAGAGGGTGAGCCCATTCCAAGGCCAGGACTTAGGGTGAGTTGAGGGAGGCATTTTCCCATGTACAAAATTTAGAAAAGTGTCAACCCCNTAAATAAAACATTAAAAAATAAATAAAAGTGAATGCAAAATATTTAGAATGAACAAAATACCGACACTTTAAGATGGGATGAGACCTACGGATTCTTCCTTTTGCTGAAGGCTCCAATATGGTTCATCCTAGAACTGATACAGATCCTAGCTTCATTTGAAATTGTAATATTTTGTTCATCATAGATTTCCTGCATTCATTTCGGATTAAAAAACATTGCATCGAACCATTATTTATGTTGATTACTGTGTTTTTTTGGCACCGCCTTGAATTTTGGGCCTTGCTCACCTCACCCTACCCTGGGCTCCTCCTCCAGATGTTAGAATCGAGGTTCAGAGGTGGTGAGTGGCTCAGGTTGGAAGAGAAGGGCCCAGGGAGCAGGAGGGAGAGAGGCTCTCACACATATTGGTTGTGCAGGCAACAATGCAGCAGGCATGTGAAACCTCCATGGATAAGGTCCCCATCCTTACAGAGCTGATGTCTTGTAACAGGGGAAACCCTTTTCAATCAAGTAGTTCTCAGTTAATTATTTAATTACAAGTGGGATAAGCACTTTGAAGGAGGAATGTAGGAGCCCAAGAATCCCTAGGATGGAGGCTTGACATGCTCTGGAGGGTCCTGGAAGTACTCTCTGAGAGAGGAAAATTTGAGCTGAAACCTTAAAGATGAGGAACGTGAACACCAAGTAGTGAAGGAAGAAGAGAAATCAGCATGTGTAGAGGTCCTGGGGTAGAAAGAAGCTGACGGGTTTGAGAAACGGAGAGGAAACTTGCGAGTCAGTCCAGGCTGATTCTGTAACAAACATCCCCTAAGTCCGAATGGCTAAACATATTAAAAATGTATTTCTCAGGGGTGCCTGGGCGGCTCAGTTGGTTAAGCGTCCAACTCTTGATTTTGGCTCAGGTCATGATCTCATGGTTTGTGGGGTTGAGCCCCGTGATGGGCTCTGTGCTTACAGTGCCGAGCCTGCTTGGGATTCTCTTTCTCCCTCTCTCTCTGCCCCACCCCTACTCGTGTATACGCGCAGTCTCTCTCTCTCTCTCTCTCTCTCAAAATAAGTAAATAAACCTAAAAAATGTGTTTCTCATTTGCCTCACAGTTTAACATGGGTCAGGACACTCATCTTTAAGTGGTGAGCTGGGGATCCAGGGCTTTCTACCTTTAATACTGCAGAAAACCAAAGAGGTGAGGACTGTGTATGCCTGTGGTGTGTATTACTTCTGCCCACGTTCACTGGCCCAGCGCTCAATCCAGGGAGAAGTTGCTGGGCTGAGTGCTCAGGAAGAAGAGGAGGGACACAGAAGTTGTGACTGGGTCAGCAGCCTCTGCACCGGGAAGGAGGCCAGGCGAGGCAAGAATTTGGTGGTCATGGTAAAGACCGGCATCTACAGTCTTTGAGTAGAAAACCCAGCTTGCACTTGACCATAGATCTAGGAATGCATTTTAAAAATGTTTATTGATTGATTGGTTGAGGGGGGTGGAGAGACAGAGAGAGAGAGAGGGAGAGAGAGAATCCCAAGCAGGCTTCGTACTGTCAACACAGAGCCTGATGCGGGACTCGAACCCATGAACTGTGAGATCATGACTTGAGCCGAAGTTGGATGTTTAACCAACTGAGCCAGCCAGGCTTCCCATAGGAATGTATTCGTATAAGAGCAGCTGCCAGCCATGACCACTGTGCCTCTCCCTGGAGAAGAAGCTATGGTGCCGAGAACCCATTAGGATGGTCAGGTTCCCGTCCATGGCATGAAGGTGTGGCCCTCACTCTCTTGGCCTCTTTTGCCCCAGCTCTGGTGTCCCTGGAAGGGAAAGGAGAGAACTCTCACATTTCAACAGACCAGGCATTTCACTCTCAGAGCTCAGGTTCCAAGGGAATGTGATCCTCAGAGCATGTCTAGTCTCTGGTTTCTAGAAGGTCTAGGGAGCAGGTTGGCAGTGGCTGAGCTAGCCTCATGCATTTGTCTACTTAGTCAAGGGCTCTGGGTTAATAATGGGTCAGAGACTACCTGGAATTTGCTAATAGGCAAATCCTGAGCCCAGATCCATCCCCAGGGTGCATCCTTGAGGACTTCTTTGCTCTGCCTCTTGAACCTGTTTAACGTACATAGGCTTGTCTTGTGGCTTCTAGGATGCCCCAGCGGGACAAACACATGGAACCCCGGGGCCACGGATCAAAATCTCCAAGTGTGGAAGTCCTGGAAACCTTTTTAAAATTTTTTAAGTGTTCTCTTTCTTTCTTTCTTTCTTTCTTTCTTTCTTTCTTTCTTTCTTTCTTTCTAATTTTTTAAATGTTTTATTTATTTCTGAGAGAAAGAGAGAGAGGCAGTGTGAGAGGAGAGGGTCAGAAAGAGAAGGAGATACAGAATTGGAAGCAGGCTCCAGGCTCTGAGCTAGCTGTCAGCACAGAGCCCGACACGGGGCTTGAACCCACAAACCGTGAGATCATGACCTGAGCTGAAGTCGGATGCTTAAACGACTGAGCCACCCAGGCACCATGTTTTACTTATTTCTGAGAGAGAGAGAGAGAGAGAGAGCGTGAGCAGGGGAGGGTCAGAGAGAGAGAGACACAGAATACGAAACAGGCTCCAGGCTCTGAGCTGTTAGCACAGAGCCTGACGCAGGGCTTGAACCCACGAACTGTGAGATCATGACCTGAGCCGAAGTCAGACACTTAACTGACTGAGCCACTCAGATGCCCTGAAACCTTTTTGCTATTTTGAGGTTGGGAGCAATCATTTGGGCCACGCTGGGTGGTTTCCTTAATTTCCCCCAACCGAGAGAGACCATGAGACACAGTAGGAGAAGCCCAGACTTTGCAATAGGATGGACTGGCTTTGCCCCTTCCTGGCTGCGTAACCTTGATCAAGCTACTTCGCTGAATGCATTCCTCATCAGTCAAAGAAGGGGTGCCTGATCAATGAGATAACCTACAGGTGCTCAGTAAGTGCTAACCATCATTCTCTTGTGGAAGAGAACCCAGGTGAGAGGCTCCCCAGCTGCACAAACTCCTCCCCCACCCGCCCTTCTCTGTCTCTCTCTCACACACACACACACCACCTTCCTTGCAGCTGCAGCCAAAAGGATCCTGTGAAAATGTGCATCAGATTGTTTGCCACTTCTCTGCTCAGAGAAGTCTCCCAGCGACCTCTCATCCAAAGTCAGAGCCTTCACCAAGGCCACGGGCCCAGTGAGGTCCGCCCCCTCCTCACTAGCTGTCTCTCTGGATGTACCTGTAACCATGCTCCCCCTTGCTCCCCGGGCTCCATGCTGCTCCAGAATGCCCAACCCACTCCTGCCCCAGGAGTGCCATGCCCTCTGCCCAGGATCCATTTCCCCTTGACATCTGTCTGCCTGATTTGCTTCCTCTCCTTCCCATCTTTTCTCCAAGACCATCTGGTCAACGAGGTCTCCCTGGCCACTCTGTTTTTGTTTTTGGTTTTAAAATGTTTATTAATTTTTGAGAGAGACAGAGACAGAGTGTGAGTGGGAGAGGGGCAGAGAGTGAGGGAGACACAGAATCCGAAGCAGGCTCCAGGCTCTGAGTTGTCAGCACAGAGCCCGACGTGGGGCTCGAACCCACGAGCCGTGAGATCGTGACCTGAGCTGAAGTCAGATGCTTAACCGACTGAGCCACCCAGGCGCCCCCAGCCACTCTGTTTTGAATGGGGCCCTCAGTCCTCTCTCTGTCTCTTCCTTGCTTTATTTCTTCCATAGCCTGACCATTGCCTGACACACTGTGAATGTGTTTTGTTGATGATCTCCACTTACAGAGACACAGTTCTACAAAGTCAGGGTTTTTTTTTTTTAATTAAAAAAATGTTTATCTTTCAGAGACAGTGAGTAAGTAGGGGAGGGAGATAGGATCTGAAGCAGGCTCTTGCTGTCGATGCAGGGCTCGAACTCACAAACTGAGATCATGACCTGAGTTGAAGTTAGACGCTTTAACTGACTGAGCCCCCCAGGCGCCCCCAAAGACAGAGTTTTTTGGTCTATAACGTTCACATTCACAGCAATCCTCAGTGCCTAGGCATATAAATAGGGGCTTCATGATGTTTGTTGAATGAATACCGGAGTGGAAGCAAGGACTCAAGTTCAGGAGGGGTGCAGATTGGGGGAGTGAGCCTGGCATGAAGGACAGTGTCAATTTCCTTTTTCTCCAAAAGAAAGAATTGGACCCAGGAGACCATGAGCCAATTGTGCATATCAGTGGCGAGTTCCCGCCTCCATGCATTTTTCCAGGGTGAGGGTCACTAACTCCTGGCAGACATTTAACAGAACTAAGTACCGGCCCTACGCAGGTGTTTCATGGTCGGATCTACTAGGCTCAAATCCTTACTTTCTAAGAACCCACGATGCTGACATTCCATGATCTTATTCTAGTCTCAGCAGCCACCGGGGTCCTGGCCCCAAAGAGGGGGCCTTGGCAGGGTCAGCCTGGTGGGGAAAGGCTGCCTGTGGGTGGGAACACGGCAGGGAAACTTCCTTATTACACGTGCCGCTTTCTTCTTTTTATATACAAGAAAATAGACGGATAGCAAGTGTGACAAAATGTGAACAATTGTCAATGCTGGATGCAGGGCACAGGGGTGTTTATCACAGAGAGCTTTGTACTTTTTCTGTATTTCAAAAATTTATTTAAAAAACCCCATGGATTTGGAGGTGGGGAAGGCAGCTAGAGTTTGGGATTAGGCATAGAGAAGCTTTATCTGGGGGACCAAGGGACCCGCACTTGAGTCTGTGTCCGGTGCGTGTGGGGGGGGGCAGAGCCCTCTATCCCGCCCTCGCTGCTCCCCCTTCCCAGGTCTCAGTTTCCTGCCTTCCTGGGGAGCAGGGACAGGCTGAGAGGCCCCGTGCTGGGGGTGAAGCTAATTCATTAGTGACGCTCCATAAGGGCTGGGCGCCCGCGGCGCCAGCGTGATTCATCAACATGATTGCCCCGATGCCAGCCTGCGTGGGCCCGGAACGCCAGCACATTTTACCTTTACCCACTGAGAAGGGCCTGGTGGGAGGTGAAGGTACATGATCTACTCGGAGCAAGAAAAAGCCTCCGAGAAAAAAGCGGGCGGGTCCCCTGTGCCCTTGAACCCAGAAAGCTCTGCCAGGCTGGGGCTGGGCTGCAGGGGCTCCCATGGCTGCTGTCCATGCCAGCAGAGCCCACGAGGCTGCCTGGTGCTGGAGTGCCAGCTCTGAGCATGTGGTGAGGGGCGGGGGCTGACTGGGTTGCCTCCTCCACAGCGAATGTTCCCTTGGGGAAACTGCTTGGGGGGGGGGGTGGAGGGGGGAGGTGCCCAGGGTCTTCCCCTGCAGCCTGGCTGGCATTTCCTCAGCTTTCTAAGCCTCTGAGGTGTTACCTCTTCCACAGAGTTCTCCCAAATGAGGAGAGAGAGAGAGAGAGAGAGATGGACTGAGGCTTAGGGGAGGTCTAGAAGGAGCTCAGAACCCTCCACGCTCCAGGTGTGGTGTCTGGGCTCCAGTTAGTCTCTGCCTGAATCCCCTACCTTGGCTTAAGTCCTGCCTTCATTTTGCTAATGTCCCTCCCAGGATAGGGGTCCGTGGCTGGCTCCTGGCTCAGAGCAACACCTAACTCTCTTTCCCATCACCTGTTCACCCCATGCCTTTTCCTTCCTTTATCCAACCAATATATATTGTGTATCGAGCAAAAGAAGTCAGGAAGGAAAGGAAGGAAGGAAGGAAGGAAGGAAGGAAGGAAGGAAGGAAGGAAGGAAGGAAGGAGGAAAGAAAGAAAGAAAGAAATTTGGCACTGAGGGGCGCCTGGGTGGCTTAGTCGGTTAAGCATCCGACTTTCGCTTAGGTCATGATCTCACGGTTCGTGGGTTCGAGCCCCGCGTCGGGCTCTGTGCTGACTGGCAGCTCAGAACCTGGAGCCTGTTTCAGTCTGTGACTCCCTCTCTCTCTGACCCTCCCCTGCTCACGCTGTCTCTCTCTCTCTCTCTCTCTCTCTCTCTCTCTCTCTCCTAGAAATAAATAAAACATTAAAAAAAAGAAATTTGGCACTGAATAATCTCACTTATATAAAATTCAAGACCAGGCAAAACTGATCCATGATGATAAAGGTCAGACTCGTGGTTGCCTGTGGGAGGTGGGGATTGACAGAGAGGCACAGGGGAACTCTGAGTGATGGAAATATTACACGGGTGTTTACATTTGTCAAAACTCATCAAACCATACACTCGCCATCGATGCATTTCACTCCATGTAAATTTTCTCTCCACTTAAAAACTGTTAAAAATGTGGGGCATCTGGGTGGCTCAGTCGGTTAAGCATCCAATTCTTGATTTCCGCTCAGGTCATGATCTCACGGTTCATGAGTTCAAGCCCTGTGTTGGGCTCTGTGCTGACAGCATGGAACCTATTTGGGATTCTCTGTCTCCCTCCCCGGCTCGTTCTCTTTCTCTCAAAAATAAATGAATAGGGGCGCCTGGGTGGCTTAGTCGGTTAAGCGTCCGACTTTCGCTTAGGTCATGATCTCGCGGTTCGTGGGTTCGAGCCCCGCGTCGGGCTCTGTGCTGACTGCCAGCTCGGAGCCTGGAGCCTGTTTCAGTCTGTGACTCCCTCTCTCTCTGACCCTCCCCTGCTCACGCTGTCTCTCTCTCTCTCCTAGAAATAAAATAAATTTTAAAAAATTTATTAAAAAAATAAATGAATAAACATTTTTAAAAAGTTAAAAATGTTCATTGAATACTTACGATGTGCCAAACACCTGTCCCTGCAGGGAAGGAGACATACTTATCTGCCCCCCCCCCCACTCCCGGGGAAGCTTACATTACAGCTTAGTGGTTTTTATCCACACCTTGCACTGGCCACTGTTCTCTGGGAATGGGGGTGGGTTGAAGGATAGGTTGCTGCCTGTACACAGTCACTTACATGGTCACACAAGCCAGGGTCAAGGGAAGGCAGAAATAGAGGAGGCACTGAACTTGCGGACTCCGCTGCCTGGCTGTAACTTCTACTCACGGTGTGACCTTAAGCAAGTTCCCTAATCCCCTTAGGGCCACTTTCCTCATCTTCCTTATGGCATTAATGATGCTTTCCTTGTAGTTTTGGCGTGTAGTTTTCTCTCCCTTGTGAGAAAATTCATTGCCACAGTTGGGCAATGAATGGGATCATCATTGTTTCTAATTTTTTGCTTTTAATTTTTTAAATGTTTGTTTATTTTTGAGACAGAGACAGAGCACGAGCAGGGAAGGGGCAGATAGGGAGACGCATGAATGGGATTGCAGGCTCCAGGCTCTGGGCTGTCAGCACAGAGCCCAAGGTGGGAATCGAACTCCTAAAACCGTGAGATCACGACCTGAGCTGAGGTCGGACACTCAACAGACGAGGCACCCAGGCGCCCCACCATTGTTTCTCTTTATTGATGTGCTGCGTGATTAAGAGCACAGATCCCAGCCACTCACCAGCGGGGTGACCTTGGGCAAGTCCCCCAGCTCAGATCAAACCCTCAGAGCCTCGGTTTCTCCACCTTTACAACTGGGGTATTGAGGGTACCTAGCACGTCAGACGTGTTGCAAAGATTCACTACAACGCCCTCAGTACAGCGCAGGGCACATGGCAGCTCGCAGGAAATGGGAGCGGGTGTTTCTGCCAAGATCTGAACCCGAGGGGAGAAGGCAGAGGCAGGCCGCCGTTGGTGGGAGCATGCGCAAGAGAGTTACAGAATCAGAGCGGTCATCCTTGGTGGCGCTCAAAGGAGCTCACGCGTCCCAGTCCTCTGCCCACCGCAGCCACGCACAGACCTCGCACACAGCCGCAGGGGAGGGGTGCGGCAGGGGGCTGGAGTGCGAGTACACTCACAGGGAACCTGTTGGGCAATGAGGGCGGGGACTGGGGGCGGAGCCAAGTCCCCACAAATCCTCAGACGCGACCCACCGCGAAAAGGGCCAGAGAGTAACACTGTTCCGAGTTACTATCCTAACGTGACCCCAGCGACGAGAATGGGAGCAAGCCGGCCCTGCCCGCGCCCCTCAGTCCCTCCCCGAGAGCCACTTGGCCAGAGTTCTGGTCGCGCGCCGGGTCTACAAGGTCCGCGGTTCTTTCCTACTTGCTGCTCCGGCTTCCACACCACCGCGCACGCCAGAAGGCTCTCGGGGCCAGAGGTGTAGACAGCGTCGGACGTCGAGTCTGTGTTGGCACGGTGCCAGGCTTTCGCGGCGCGGACTTTGGGTTCCCTGGGTGCGCGCGAGCTTCCGGACGGGTCGCCTGAGCCGGCGAGGGGCGGGCCCGGGCACCCGGACCCCACTTAGGTGGCACCTTGGCCCCG
>NW_027536465.1:3258107-3283049 GCF_008692635.1 Crocuta crocuta
GAGCTGCCGTCGGACGCCGAGGAGCAGCTGCGCAGCGGCGAGCAGCAGCTGGAGCTGAGCGGGAGGCGGCTGCGGCGGCTGCCCAGCGCCGTGTGCGCGCTGAGCCGCTTGCAGAAGCTGTACGTGAGCGGCACGGGGCTGCGCGAGCTGCCCGAGGAGATCGAGGAGCTGCGCGAGCTGCGCATCCTGGCGCTCGACTTCAACAAGCTCGAGCGCCTGCCCGACGGCCTGTGTCGCCTGCCGCGCCTCACGCGCCTCTACCTGGGCGGCAACCGGCTGCTGGCGCTGCCCGCGGACTTCGCGCAGCTGCAGAGCCTGCGCTGCCTCTGGATCGAGGGCAACTTCCTGCGGCGCTTCCCGCGGCCGCTGCTGCGCCTGGTGGCGCTGCAGTCGCTGCAGATGGGCGACAACCGGCTGCGCGCGCTGCCCGCCGAGCTGCCGCGCATGACGGGCCTGCGCGGCCTCTGGCTCTACGGCAACCGCTTCGAGGAGTTCCCGCCCGCGCTGCTGCGCATGGGCCGCCTGCACATCCTCGACCTGGACCGCAACCGCCTGGGCGGCTTCCCGGACCTGCACCCGCTGCGCGCCCTGCGCGTCTTCTCCTACGACCACAACCCGGTCACCGGGCCCCCGCGCGTCGCAGACACCGTCTTCCTCGTGGGCGAGGGCGCGGTCGAGCGCATGGCCGAGCGCGACGAGCCTACGCCCCGGCCGCTGCCCCGGCGCCCAGCTCGGGCTTTTGAGGAGGAGGAGGAGGAAGACCTGCTCATAGGGGGCGGTAGCTCCCGGGCTCTGGGGCCCGCGGGGGGCAGCCTCCCCGCCCTGGAAGCCGCCCCAGGCCTGGGCACCTGAGCCTGTGCTCTGGGTGATGGACTTCGGCCATTCTGGGAGGAGGGGCTCCGGGAAGGTCTGCGGGAACGGTGGACCCCTCCCCGGGGGCCGCGGAGGGACCACTCTGGGCAAGCCGTAGGGACAGGCAGGCCTGGGGGCCGTCTTCACATACTCCTGTTTGGTAAGGAGACCTCCACATGGCTGATCTCTGGGCAGTCCTCAGCCTGAGAAGTCCCGACTCGGTCTAGTTCCCTAGATGTCTGGTCCTCTGATAGAGTCACGGACACCACAGTAGAGATGTTGGCTTCCTCCTGGAAACGAGGGTCTCGGCTCTCCACTGGCTGAGTCTGGATACCCAGGCTGCCGCACCAACCCCTTCCTCCTGGAGTCTGGCTCTCCTAGACCCTACCCTTTCCGGTGCGGGAGCCGCTACCTCTGGGGTGGTCCACACGCCTGTGTGAGTCAGAACTGCCCTTGGAGAAGGGCCTGGGCCACGCGGGCAGGGGCTTGGGACTGGGGCCTGCGCCCGGGACAGAAGTGGCAAACTGGGATTGGGGCCCCAACCCCGAAGCTGCCCTCGCCCCTCCACTGGGGCTCATCTGCACACCCTCCCTCCCCCGGGCCCTCAAATTTGCATGGGGAAGGGGGGCTCTTAGAAGGCAGGGTCTCCACCACCCCTATCCCCCCCTTGATTCTGTTCTGTTCTCTAGGCGTGTGCCTGGAGGCTTGCTGGGAGAAGCGAGCTCTCTCCTTTCCCTGCAGCCTGAACCTTCCAGCTGTCAAGTTTGAAAAGAAGCCACTGTGCCTGTAGGGCCTTCTGCGCAGAAGAGAGAGGCTCTCTGCCCTGGGAGGCTGCCCCCCAGCCTCTCCCACTGCCTGCACTCTCCATTCCCTTAAATGGGCACAGTCAGGGTAGCTGGCACGGCGTGGGGCATGGGACAAGCCCTGTGTGCCTCCACTCTGTCGCCAGGGACAAGCCTCAGGGGGTGAGGAGTGGGGGTCCTCTGCAATCCCCCAGGGCCAGATCTTTCCCATCCAAGCAATAATGGGAGGAGGGGGCCAGGGCCAGGGACACTCAGGGACACTGGCAGGGCAGGGGCCCCATGCGGTAGTGTTTTCTTTAGGACAAAAAAAAAAACTGGCTGTAAACATAAATTATATTTCTTGGAGAAAGAATGTGCGTTTCCCACATGCCTGTTTATTTATAAGCCTTGGGAGGGAGCACCGGGTCCCATCGCTGTGGGGAACCTGGGCTCCCTCTGGCACTGCCCTCTTGCTCATGTGCCCCATGTGCTCTGCGTCAGATCGGCCCTGGCCAACAGTTGTATCCTGTCTGGGGAAAAAGTGCTTGTCCTCAAGTCACAAATAGCTTTGGCTGTTCAAGGCTGGTCTCCTGTCTCGCTCTAATGGACTCTGCCTGCCGGGCACCCCTCTCACCCCCTTTTCTGTCCTCTCCAGCTTAATTCGTAGGTTCCTGACTCTCCGTATAATTCGAATCTCCCTCAAGCTGGGCTGACCTTTCTCTCTCCTTTCACTAGTACTCACCCCCGCCCCCACCCCGCTGTGGTTCTGTTCTTCCCTTCTTCTGTCTCCCTCGCTCCATTTTCCTTTTGCTTAGCCTCTCCCTCTTTATTATTTTTTTTACTCAGGCATCGTATTACTTTCTCCCCTCATTGTTCAGGGAGGGAAAAAAAGATGTAAAGAAACAACGATAACACCTCAAGCCTAGAGGCCCATTTCCCATGAGAAGATGCTGCCAGGTCACCATCGCCATGGCAACACGGCTGATGTCATACAAAGCCCAAAGGTCAAGTCCGGCCAGGCAGCTCTGTTGGTCACTGGACTGGGCCTGGCTTAGAAGGAGGCAGGGGATGGATCTGGAACAGTCAGCTTGCAAGTTAAAGAGAAGACCATTGAAAGGTCAGAGGAGGGACACCTGGGCGGCTGGTTGGTTGGTTTCGGCTCAGGGCGTGCTCTCACGATTTGTGGGTTCGAGCCCCACATCGGGCTCTGCGCTGACTGCGTGGAACCTCCTTGGCATTCTCTCTCTCCCTCGGTCTGCACCTCCCCTGCTTGCTCGCTCTCAAAAAGGAGAAGTAAACATAAAAAACATAAAACATAAAAAACAAAACAAAAGCAAAGGACAGGAAATGCTGGTGGGTGGGAAAGATTGGAGGCTGACTCCTGCTTAAAGAGGAAGAGGTGTCTGGGGCTTGGCCACAGACCTTATCCCTCCCAGGGCTCCTCAGGGGCCCATGTTCCCCTTGATGAGGCTCCATCAGGGCCAGTGGGCCTTTCTAGGGTCTGGAAACTTGGAGGAAGGAATATGAGATCTCAGATCACTCGAGGTAGCAACTGCAGTGACCAGAGCTGTTGTCTTTCTTTTGCTCCCTGACTCATACCCTAGCTTAGAGGAAATAGCTCTGGGGGCTGGGCTCAGAAGGTTCCAGTCCCAGTTCTGCTCGTGGCCAAGTGCTTTTGAGCAAGTCATGATCCCTTGGGCCTCAGTTTCCCCATCTGCCTACACGGTGTTGGGTTTATTCAGATCTGATGCTACACAGTGTTTGTTTACCTTCCTTTCACGCAAATCCTAGACGTAGGGGAAAGTCGGGGTGCGGAAGGAGCCATATTCACTCTGGACTAATAGCCCGGATTTCCTTCCTCTCTCTGGTGTGTTTCCCTGTACCTCTTTCCCTGGTGCACTCGCCTGAGAACTCGAGGGGGGACAAAGGCCACACGAGTAACCCTCAGTTCCCGGCTTTGCTATTTGCGTGCTCTCCATCACCAGGAACCAGTTCCTCCTGGGAACTTCGAGAGTTTGGTTCAAGTGGGTGCTGATGCCTGGCTTGAGAGCACTATTGAAGATCTCTGTCTCCATATGGAAACGGAGAGACCAGGGTAGGAAGGGGGCCATTGCCAAGGACATCTGGGCATCCCAGATCCCCCCTCAGTGATGAAGAGAGCATGGCATTGGGAGTCCTCGCCCACCCCCTGCCTAGCTGCCTGACTTCCCACTTGGCCTTGGGGGAGTAAGGAGAAGGGGAAAAGACTTCTGGAGGAGTACTTGTTACGACGGCCATGTCTGCACTGCCTCACGTGGTCTGAGGCGGTCAGCGGCGTGTGGGTCTTGGGGGACCAAGAGCTGTATGTGTGTTAGGGAGTTGGGGACAGGAGCAAGGAGGCAGGCAGTGGGGACAGTAATGACAAGTGAGCAGAGGCAGTGGCAGGGCTAGGAACAGGCCCGGGGAGGGAAGGGACTTGCTCATCAGTGAGTTTCGGGCCTCCTAATTCAGTGCTCAATCCACGCTACAGGAGATCCACTCTCTCCTCAGCTGATGGTCAAGGTCTCGGTGTGGAACGGGTGGGACCTGCTCTTGCCCTCTCCCAGAGCCTCTCCACGGCCAGATCCGGTCAGCAGAGTGGCAGAGACTGGTGTGTGTGTGTGTGTGTGTGTGTGTGTGTTGTGTGGATCCTTTCTTAACTTTGTTACAGTCATCCTCTGCTTCCCGCCCACCCTGGAAAGCAGGGTACGGTGTTTGGGAGTGGGGGACCCTGCCCAGAAGCCCCTCCCTGCTTCCTGTGCCATCGCATCGGCGTGCTCAGCCACCTGTCCCAAAGTTTCCTTAAGACACACAGCACTCTTGTCTGAGGATGGACATTTATTAGTACACCTGGGTGCACCACACAGAACGTGTATTCAGACAGGGGTCCCTGCCCAGGGGGGCTTACAATCTAAGCAAAACACAACACACACACACACACATACATGCACACGCAAGACACAGACACGGGGACCGGGGCATCTTCAAGGGACACGGATGGCCAGGGCAGCCACAGGCTGGGGCACACAGCATGTTCAAGCGTTGCCCTTCTGTTGTCTTTGGTGGGGGAGGGAGAGGAGAGTGGGACGTGGCCCAGGATGGCCTTCCAGAAAGCAGCAGCATCCAGGAGGGACTTGCATGAGGAAGAGGACACCAGAGACAGCGGTCCCAGGCCCAGGGAGGAACGGGCAAATTTCTTGGATGAAGAGAGAGCCAACAGAGTGAAGGCAGGAGAAGGCAGAGTCCAGGAGGAGCCCCTGATCCCGGGGCAGAGGCTGTCCCGTCTGCCAGGCTGAGCTGTCCCTTGCTTCGGGGCCCAGCTTTCCAGAGCCATTGTTCCAGAGAGATCCCGAACAGAAGTTCTGGCAAGGCGTGCTCTTGAGGCTACTTACCTGACCCTAGGGCTCCCTCTGATCTCTGGGACAGAGATCAGAAGCCAAAAGGGAAAGAAAAACAACCCTCACCTATTAATGGGACACTTAAGCCAGGTTTTAAGGAATTGATGGGGCGGAAGGGGAGAAGGTGGGCAGCCTCGGGTGGGGGTTCTTAGTGCTGCGCAAGGAAGCAGCTAGCTGCTCACCCCCGGTGCTGGGGAGCAGGGGTGCGACAGCCCCCTTCACTCTGGAGGGGGCAGGGCTAGCAGGCGGACACGTGGTGTCAGGTGCATTTGGTCCTTTTGTGTCTGCGACACAGATAGCACCTTCCTTCTAAAGTACCCTGAGAGCTGCCAGGCCTCAGTTTCCCCCAGGCTGTGTGTGGGGAGGGGAGGGAAGGGGAGAGGATGGTTATTGCTTTTTTGTGAACTAAGGACACCGGCCCTGGGCGAGGAAATAACTTGCCGGGGATCACAGTGACTATGGAAAGAAGACACAGGGGCCCAGTTTCCTCAGACTGGGACCGGCCATGGCCCCTTCTGGGTGGGAGAGACTTTCCTCATCCGAAAGAATTAAACCAGAAAAGGACAGAGAGAAGCCAGAGATCCAGCCGACAGACCTGGAACTCTTTCCTTGTCCCAGCAAGGACCGGGAAGCAGACACTGGTCTGAAACCACAGTGGCCCAGCCGGCGTTCAGGGGACAGTAAGGGTAGTGGAGGGCCCCGCTTCGGATTGTCGGACGTGCCTTGGAGGGTGGTGATGGCCCCCTGGGGACTGAGGGAGGCTGGGTGCCCTCGAGGACGTCAAGGAGGCTCAAGTCCCGACAAGCCTTTCTTCAGGCCTGATCAGGAAATATGGCTGCGCTCTTGCTTTCTGGGCAGATGGTGGGTTTCTATTCTAGATCTGAGGATGGGCAGGAAGCTCAGGGAGGCCCTCCTCACCAGTGAAGCCAGATCCCAAAGGTGACGGGGGGAGACTCAGTCCCAGGCTCCCCATCCCCCTCACCCGGCTGCCTCTTCCCCCGGCAGGTGAGGTAGGGCTGGGACCCACGGAGGAAACAGCCAAGGCCCTACTTTGTCACGATCCTTTATTAATCAGAACGGGCCCTACCCACAAAAAGCAGGGCCCATTCCCACAAAAATATGATTTTGTAAAGAGGAACTCTTGCTGGCTTAGAGGGTGCGTGTGGTGGAAAAAATTTTGTATGGTTCTTTTTTCCTTTTTTTTTTTTCTTCAGTGTTTCTTCATTTCTCTTCACTGCAATTTTTTTTGTGAGAGTGGGTCTTTTTTTTTGTTTTATATAAAACACTTGCACTCAAGGACTCAAACACGATACAAACAACGGCCACCAACCCCACCCCTGGGGCCCCAGCCGGGCTGGGGGCTCCGGGGCCCCCCCCTTGGCTTTTATTGTGGCTGTTTTCCTTGTCCCTTCCCTGGCGTCGGGCGCCAGTGGGCAGGTGCGGGGTCCTGTGGCAGGTGGAATTTATACAGCAGTTACGTAGGGAGATGGCCACAAGAAAGGATAGCTGAACAAGATAACAACTAAGTCTAGGGCGCCCACAAAGACGGCAGGTGACGCTCATGAAGGGACCCGGGACACAGTGAAGAGATAGATGGGCCCAGGCTGGCCTCAGCTATCCCTGGAGACTCTGCAGGGGGAGGGGCAGGTGGGCCTCGCTCTCGGGCTACAGTAATAATACTTTGCTCCCGGGTAGCACCTTCACATTCCTCCTGCCTCAACCCCCAGGTCACGTGACAGTGGCCTCACAACCTCCCCTATGAGGTAGGTGAAGTATTATGACCATCATTTTACAGATGGGGAAACTGAGGCCTCGGGAGTGTGGGTGATCTGCCCAAGGTCCGGGGATGGTGGCGGGGCTCCAGTGCCCTCCTCCCATCCTCAAGTTCCCCCATTCCTTATTCTCCTCTAGCCCTCGCCCAGCCCCGTCTTCACCCCGTACCACCCATCGCCTCCTGTGCCAGCCCACCGGCCCCTGGGCCCACCACTTCCTCCCCTCCCCCTCCTCTGGGTTGGGGAAACCCAGGGGGGTCAGGTTGGGAACAGACTCGGCCCCAAGATGCTCTCTCCATGATCGGCTAATAGCTCCGTGGGTGGGGCTCGGAAGAAAGGGATGCAGTTGCCCCCCACAGTCCTTCATTGCAGGTTGGTTCAATCCCTGAAGGGCCAGGGGACATTGGGGTGGGGCTGGCACCGAGGCGGAGGGGCATGGGATCTGAGGGAGGGATGGTGGATGACAGATCCCTCGCCTCTCAAGACTTTCCACAGCACCCTCAGATTGCTTCCACACAGCCGTCGGAGATGCTGCCTTCCCAGCTGCGGGCTGGTCCCCAGCCGGCCCAAGAAGGACCCTGCAGTTGGGGCAGGCCTTCATTTTAAGCAGAGCTACAATACAGAAAAATTGGGATTTACAAGAAATGTGGGTGACTATTTGCTTTACATAAGCACTCTCCAATCTACAAAATGATTCACCTACTCTGTATGATATTCCTCCAGATCCTAGGGGGCGGGGGCGGGGGGCCAGGGGTGTGAGAATCAGCGTAATACAATTTGATGTGGGCAGCTCAAGGGGAAGCCTACTGAAGGTAAACGGTTCCCCAATTCCCATGCTTTTGCCGTGCTCTGCAGGTGGGGACCCTAGCCCTATCCAGAGTGTCCCCTGGGGTCAGGCCCATCTNGTGGTCCCAGATGGCAGCCACAGATGCGGTGTCCGGGCGCCACCTGGTGGCGCGCGCCGGAAATGTCAGGCCCAGGCTCACGGACCCCTGGACTTGAGAGGCAGCCAGCAGCTGCCTCGTATCAATACCAGGACCCTCGTGGGGATGAGCAGGCGTAAGCAGGGGTCATCTCGGAATCTGCTGTCTCCAAGGGAAAGCCAGTTCTAATCGCTGCAGCGGCTGAGGCAGAAAAACCACAGCTTGTGTGGGGCAACCTCAGAACCTGCAACGACATCCTGGACCTTTCCCTGCTTCCTCTGCGGGAACTGAGAGGGGCAGAAGGAGCTGCTGGGGAAAGAAGGTGGGCCGGAGACTCCCGACAGCGACAGCGAGTGGAAGCAAGGGAGAGGATGAAGGGGTGGCAGAGGTTCAGAGGGTCGCACAGACAAGGGGAGGTGGGGAAGGAGAGGGAAACTGGGAAGCATGGAGAATACGGCCAGCTCGGCTGGGTTGTACGATCCTGACAGGTTCAGGGTGTCTGGATGACGGTGCTAGGGAAGAGAGCCAGTGCGGGCTTGGGCCCCTGAGAAGGAAGGGAGGTGAGTTCTGGTGGAATGCGATGCATATAGTAGGTGCCTAAAAGGTGTGAAGTGGTGTGCAAGAGATGAAGTCGCTAGGCAAGGAGCTACTGGAGAACTCTGAGCAGAGAGGGGCTCGGGGTGGAGGCGGCAGGGGGCGGCCAAGTTCTCAGCCGGGCTCCACTGTCTGCCCCTCTCCCCACACCCGTCTTTCCCCACCCCGACCTTCATCTGCCTCTCCTTGCCCCCTGCCCCCTGCCTCTGTGTGTAGACCTCTCTCAGCCTCCTCCCTGCCTCACTTTATGAAACCCTGTCCTCCCTGTACTGCCAGCCCCAGGGGGACAGGGTAAGAGTGCCCCCACCCCCATACACACACACACACACACACACACACACACACAGTGGACACGATGCAAGGACACAGCTGCGGCTCCAGGACCCCGGAGCAGGCTATACACTATCCTTAGCATTCAGGGCCCAGTCGGCACCTGAAACTGCCCAGGGAATGGGCCTCTCCTGGCCGGGCCGGGGCCAAACGCCTCGGCCTCCCCTCTCCTGGGCCGGCGTCGGGAGCTGGGGAGGAGGCGGCTTCTCTTCACTCCAGGCACTGCCTTAAAGAAAACGGGGGGCCGTGCCCACCTGGCGGGCCTCTGGAGGGTTCTGCCCATCTGCCTGTCTGGCCGTCACACTCTCCCTCACTTCTTTAGTATCAGCAAGTCAGGAAGGAAAGGGGCAAAGCAGGAAAATGGCTCCCAGAGCCCCTCCCCCAGAGCTGGACCAGTGGAGGATGAGGCTGGTACTTTCTAGAAACGGGGCCCAACTGACTCCTGGGACCCCTCCATGGCCAAGGCCTCAGGGTCCTCCCCTGACCTACGGCGGGGGCCCAGGCCGGGCATTGTGCATAAAGTGGTGAGGGCATGATGGGGACCCGGGCCCGGGGCCCCCTGGGCCTCCCTTGGTCCCACTTAGGCCTTCAGCTGGTGCCACTGGGCCACCGGCTGCCGGGGACGGGCAATCATGTCCTTCCAGTGCTTCACCTCCCCCGGCCCGCTCTTCCAGGACAGGTAGATCTGGGGAGAAAGGGAAGAGCATGGCATCAGTGACACTCTCGGAGGCATTGTTCCCTGCTCCCACCAGGGGGTGACACTCCATCTCCTCAATGACACCCTGAGATGATGATCACGGGGATCAAGGGGACTCCCCACAGTGACAACCTACCCTCCGAGGCTCCCTCCCCCCTCCTCCCGGCCAGCCTGACCTATTTTCCTTGTTGCACTTCCCTCTGGGAGCCTGGGCTCGCCTAGCCCTTCCTAATGAGACTCCTGACCTGTTTCGTGGTGGGGGTGGGGGTGGAAGGTGGGCGTGGAGGCAGTTTGTTCCCACGCCCTTCCCTGCCCTACCTGTTGGCCACTGTCAATCTCTCCCCACTTATGACTGCTCCTACCCCCTCAGCACTCACTGCACACTGAGCCCCGGGCTCAGGGCCTTCTACACACAGATCATCATATCCTTCCCTGCGAGGCAGGTACCATAGCCCCGTTTGACAGATGGCGAAACAAAGGTGCGGAGAGTTAAGAGACTCGCCCGTAGCCACGGGATTTGTGAGTGGTGCAGAGGAATTTGAATCTAGGTCTTTCTGGTTCTGCACTATCAGCCCAGTCCTGCAGGCTTCTGCGTTAGGGGCGGCCTCGTGGGGCCGTGCACGTGGTCCTCCAGCTGACCCCAGCCTCGTAGCTGTTAGCAGCATAGGGCTGCCTAAGCTACCCTTGGTTCGGTCAATAGAAGATAGAATGGTTTCAAAAGGAGCTATAATTGGTCTCTAAGGAATCCCCAACTCAAAAAGGCTAAGCTTCAAAAGAGGTTAGAAGTCGATATGGCTACGTGGCCCTTGGCCGCAGCTGGTCAAGGAGGGGGCTTAACACCAGGCTTCAGGCCCGCTCGGGACACAGGGTCCTGCTGGGGTATGGGTGACGCCACCCTAAGAATCGGTCCCACCTGCGACCCCAGGTTGGCCAGTCATGCTCCCTGGGCCTTGTTAGATGGCAGGCAGGACTCAGGCATCCTCTCTGAGGCCACCTGCTTCCCCTTGCCCTAGGAGCTAAGTTCTCCATCCCCATCTGTCTGAGGCTTGCCTCCACCTTGGCCCCCTTCCCTGCGGGGATGGAGGCCATCCTTTCCCATCTACCCCCATTTACCCCTGGGTCGCGCCCCAGGTGATGCATATTTTTTCCTCACGTGCTTCTGGAATGTGTCCTTCACCTGGCCTGCCCTGACCACTGGCTGGCTTCCTGCACTGCTCCCGGTCAAAGCTCCGTGCCCAGATGGGACAAACATGCCCTTAGTTTCAAAAATAACTTTTATTACAACGGCAGCTAACATATACCTTCTAAGCACTGTGTGAAGGGGCACACTGTGAGGTCACGACTGCTTTTCACTGTGATAGGAGGAGATGGGGCTCAGAAGGTCATGGCTGTCGAGAGGGGGGGCTGGGCCCAGGAGATCTGATTCCCAAGCCCAACCTCTCAACACTAAAACCATAAACAAACACGGGGACAGACATTTCAAAGTAGAAAAACGGAAGGGTTTGTGCTACAGAATCACATTCTGGAAAAACTGAAGGCTTTCCAGGATTAAAAAAATATGGATTTTTTTAGTAGGTGATGAGGAGAGGTCACTTTCTGCAAGGAGGGCACCCACATGTCCCAGGCAATTCTCACACCACCGGGTGAAGTGCTGTAGGGTTGGTACTATTAGCTCCATTTTGCAAATGAGGATACTTCGGGCGCCTGGGTGGCTCCGTCTGTTGAGAGTCTGACTCTGGTTTTAGCTCAGGTCATGATCTCACGTTGTCATGAGTTCGAGCCCCGCATGGGGCCCTCCTCTGGCAACACGAGTCTGCTTGGGATTCTCTCTTTCCCTCTCTCTCTCTGCTCCTCCTGCACTCGCACTGTCTCTGTCTCTCTCAAAATAAATCAATAAACTTTTTTAAAGACTGAGGACGCTGCAGGTAAAGAGAGACAAGTGACTGGCCCAAGGTCACACAGCTTGATTTGAGGTGGGAACTGAAGCCAGGTGTTTGATGGAGTCTCACTGCAGCTCTTGACATTGCCCTGCACAGCTCGCCCTCTGAAGATGGGACCTGGGTGAGCTGCTCGGAGGCCCTTACCTTGCCTGAGGATCCTGTCCAGTAAACTCTCTTTTGGGGACCCAAGGCGCTTCTTTCTCCTGCTTCCTCCTTTCCCTGCCCTACCTACTGTCCTGAGCTGACGACCCACAGTAGGACACTTACGGGCAATCTTGTCCTATCCTCTCCTTTTCAGATGAAATGGAGGTCCAGAGAGGGAAGGGACCGGCCCTTCTCTCTCCTGCTGCTCATCCCTGAGCTCGCCCACTACCCCCGCTCCTTCTTGTGAGGACAGGTGCGTCACCCCTCCCCCCAGGCCCCTACCTTGCCAATAACGTCATTGCGGCTAAGCTTGTCCTTGTCCATGACAGTGATGATGATGGTTGTCTCCCTCAGTTTCTCCGTGGGGATATCAAAGGCAAAAGACTCGTTGAAGATGGGGTTCAGGTTCCTCTTCATTGTCACTGTCTTCTTCTTCTCTACCCGCTTGTCCTTGTACATGAGCCACACCTTCACGTAGGGGTCTGGTGGATGGGCAGGAGAAGGGTCAGAAGGGCAGTGGTGGAGGCTCCCCAGGAGCCCCCCTCCTTCTCCGGGTGTGGAAACTAGGGCAGGAAGGGCTGTAAGCTTTCCCCAGAGGGTGAGGAAAGCCCCAAGCAACCAGGAGAGGGATCTGGGGGACCAGCGGATGGATGAACTGCAAGGGACCTCAGCCGTCACCCGGGCCCCATTGTGAACACAAAGGAGGAAACCAAAGCCCACAGAGGCCAAGCTCCACAGCAGGGTCCGAGCTGGGGCTGCAGCGCGGGCCTCCCACCACGATGCCCCCCTTCTCCCTGATTCTGGTAAGGACAGAGTCCAAGAGCAGGCTGCCCCTCCACGGTTCCAGAGGTGGGGTAAGAGGGTCAGGGGTGAGGGCCACAGCTCAGACCCTGCTGTCCACATCCAGCAGGAGCCTCATGTCCCCAGAACTCCCCAGTCCCTCCTCCCTCTGTGTCGAGGGGCCCCAGCACCTGATGTGCCCCCGATGTCCATGGCTTTGAGGTTCCGGGCTTTGATGATGTTGACGATGATGGAGTTGGCAGAGGGGTTGTAGCAGAGTGACAAGAGCAGCTCCCCTCGGCTCCCCTGGGAGGGATGTAGGGGTGAGTCTGGGTTGTGGGGAGGGCTGTCCCCATAGGCTGTGGGGGGGCTATCCCCAGCCTTGCCTCAGCAACCCTGGGAGGGATGGGGGGGTGAGTCTGTGCTGGGGGGGGCTGTCCCCAGCCTTGCCTCAGCTCCCCTGGGAGGAATGGGGGGGTGAGTCTGGGCTGTGGAGAGGGCTGTCCCCATGGGCTGTGGAGAGGGCTGTCCCCATGGGCTGTGGAGGGGGCTGTCCCCAGCCTTGCCTCAGCTCCCCTGGGAGGGAGAACAGGAGGGCTCGGGGACTAGGGGAGAGGGGACAGTTAGAGAAGTCTCTGGCTGGCCAGGGTGCTTACCCACCCCCATCTGTCACCTCTGTCACACCTGGTGTCCCCTCATCTGACAGTTCTGTGCACCGCCACCGCCCCCCTCCCCCCCCTCCCTGCATGGGGCCCTTGCTCCCTGAGCAGAGTCCAGGAGCTTTGTCACAGCTCGGACAATTCTCGCCAGTGCCCAACACCAGCACTGAGACCCAGGGTGGGAAGTCCTCTCCACTAGGTGCCCAGCTGCACCTCCCCCCCTCCCCCCCTGACATGCCAGGGAACCAGGACCAGATCTGCCGGCCCTGACCTGCCAGCCCCCAAGCCGGGGACCCACAAGTGGGGCCTTACACTCCCATCGCTGCATGGCTTCAGATCCTTCCAGAAGGTCTGCATCTGGGTCAGGTCCACCTTGTTGAGAGGGATGGACACCTCCCCGATGGGGTCATTGCGGCTAAAGCGGTCGTAGTCCAGGACTTGGAGGTAGAGGACCCTCTGCACCACCTTCTCGTAGGGAAAGCCTGGGGGACAGAGAGCATATGGGTGAAGAGCGGGACGGGGCGCCGCGGGGCCTGGGCAGGGCGATGCGCTGGGGCAGGGGGGCACCGTGAGGGAGACAGCCGGTCCCGGGCCTTCCCGCTGCTGCCCCGCTGAGGCCCCTGGCATCAGACCAGTTCAGATCTTCCTGCAGCATCAGCAAGAACTGCCCCTGTCACATTTGTCTCCTTTGACGGTTCTCCAAGGTGGGTGGCATCTTGTACATTTCACAGATGAGGAGACTGAGCCCCGGACGGCTGAAATTACCTGCCCAAAGTCTCCCTGCTAATAGAGCAGAACAGGGACGATTTACTCACTCGTTTGTCACATGTCTGTCTTGGTGGCCGGGCAGCGGCCCCTTGCTCTCTGGACAGGTGGCCCTGTCTGAGATGGCCACGGCCACCAGAAGCCAAGCCCCAGGAGGGCTCGAGGAGGAGGAGGAGGCGGCAAGATATGGAGATAGGAGTGGACACTTGTGCTATAGGACTCNCGCCTCCTTCCGGTGCCTCAGCCTGTCCTTTGTCGTTCCTCTACAGATCCTGAGCCTGTCCCCTTCTCCACTGCCACCTCCCTCATCTAAGCCACTGGCACATTTTGCCTAGACAGTCACAAGAGTTTCCACACCGCCCTCCCTACTTACACACCATCTCCTACCGTCCATCGTCAATGCAGCAGAGCGATCCTTTAAAAATAGAAACCACATCATGACGCTCCCTGCTTAAAGCCTTTCAGAGGCTCCCAGGGCACTTAGAGTAAAAGCTGTGTGCCCTGCCCTGGCTTCAAGTCCGTCTACACGGCCCGGCCCGCTGACCTTTCTCTGCCCCTCCTGCGAACACTCTCCGCTCAGCCATGGGCTCTGGCCACACCAGCCTCCTTCCCAGCTTTTCAGCACCCAGTCTATCCTGCCAGGTGGCGCGTCCGTGACCCACCCTGGCCTTTCCTCTTCCTAAGCAGGTCTCAGCTTTCCATCCCCCCTGCTCTAAATTCTGGCAATTTCTTTTCATGCCATGCATCACAGGTGGTAACAGAGATGTCTCTGTTCCCTTGAGTCTGACTCCCACTAGGCAAGGGTTTCCAGGAAGGTGTCTTTGCCCTCAACTACCGGATCCTAGCACCTAACGCCATTTCTGGCACATAGTAGGCACTCAATAAGTATTTGTTTAAGTGAATCAATAACTGGAAGAGTGGATTAATGCCAGCGAAATGGACTGACAGAGCAGCCGGAGTGTGCCGGGGTGCAGAGGGAGATTAAGACCAGAGGGAGAGGGGCGCCTGGGTGGCTTAGTCAGTTAAGCGTCCGACTTTCGCTTAGGTCATGATCTCGTGGTTCGTGGGTTCGAGCCCCGCGTCGGGCTCTGTGCTGACTGCCAGCTCAGAGCCTGGAGCCTGTTTCAGTCTGTGACTCCCTCTCTCTCTGACCCTCCCTTACTCACGCGGTCTCTCTCTCTCTCTCCTAGAAATAAAATATTAAAAAAAAAAAAAAAAAGACCAGAGGGAGAGCCGGGGGAGGGAGCCTGCGGGATGGAAAGGATGGTGGGGGGCCTTGAGGAAGGGCTGAAGCCTGGGGAGGCTTGGTCAGAGGAGGGGCGGGAGGTGCGGGTCAGCCTGGAGGCCTGAGGTGGTGAGGGCCTGAACTAGGGTGTGAGCAGGAAGGAGGGAGGACACGTAACACCTCAGCCCGACTGGCGAAGATGAAGGGAAAGAAAGAGGTCTAGAGCATTCTGGCACGTTCGGCCGGACGCTAGAAGCAGAATTGTCTCTGAGAGGAGCAGGTGTGCTGGAAGAGGAAATCGCATGTTCCCCAAGCCCCCAGCCTCTGCATTTCTGCGGGGCTTCCTCCTCAGACTGAAGGGGGCTCTGTCTTGCTCATCTGGGGGCCCCCCCAGGGAACTGCCCAGGTGACCTTTGGCATCTATCCAGGTGAAACACATGAGGACAGGTGTTCTGGAAATGTTGGAGGCCCCAGGAGATCCCCGCACCTGAGTCAGCCCTCTTCAATAGCTGAGGAAGGAAGGAAGGACTCTCATTTGGCAAACTCCTATTCATCCATCAGAACCCATCCTGAATGGCCCCCCAGTCTTCCAGCACTACCAAAGGGAGCCTGTAGTGGGTTCCTACAGCATCTGCCATGCAGCCTACAGCTTCATTTTCTACACGTCTGTGTCCTCCATTAGATCAGGAATGCCTTGAGAGCCAAATGGTGCCTTGCTCTTTTCTGCACCCCCGGTGCCAAGGACAGCACCCAGCCCATCGCTGATGCTGGATAAATGTTTGCAGAAGAGACCAGTGGATGGAAGATCTGCTCGTAAACCTCGCCCCATCAGCTGGCTACATGCACCTCTGAGTGAGAGAGCTGAGCCTCTCCCTGGCCCCCACACCAAGCTGGGGAGGAGAAGGATCCAGAAACACACAAGCACCCCTAGCTCACCCTCAACAATTTGTTTGAGGTGAGCTGGCCGTCACCTTGCAGAACGGGTGGGGTGTCCGATGGCTGGGACACCAGGCGGGGAAGATTCCTCGGGACGCACACTGAAAATTCTGGAACGCCAAGGCACCTGGCAGTTGGAGCTGCAGGGATTTATTCTCACTGGTTGAACCATATCAGGAGAGGGCAATGGCTTCTCTAAGTGGAGTCCAGGAACCAAAAAGGCCTGGGACAGAAATCACTCCCTGATCACACACCCAGCTTCCTGGTTACCTTGGATCCTCGGAAATAAGAGAGAAAGATGGCCTTCAGAGAGAGACTGCAGGAGAAAGCAAGGTCTCCAGGAGCCAGGGTGCATGGTTCAGAGCTGTTCCTATGTATCTGGATGTGGTGGGGGTGTGGGGGAAGTATGGGGGAAGGGCTCAGAGATGGGGACCCGACAGAGCATATTTAACAAACTGGTGTAAAGGGTTTTCTGGGTGCTGACTCACTGATTTGTTTCAGATCCTCACAAGGATTATCTGTCTTAGGGATGAAGAAACCACGGCACAGAGATGTTCAGGAACTTGCCCCGGGCACACAGCTAGGAAGTGGCAGAGCTGGGTTTCCAACAGACAGTCTGAACCACAGCCTAAGCTCTCGACCACTAACCTACGACTGTGCCCGGTGCGCCACCTCTAGGTCCCGTGGATGCCTCCCTTCCTGCCTGCCCTCCTCAGGGTGAGCCCTGTGTGAGCTGAAAGCCCATGTAGGGGTCTAGTTCGGTTCCAGGCCCCTCTGGCCGTGGTGTGGCTCCAGCAGGCCCTATAACCTGATCCCAGCCAGACACAAAATGCCTCAAGTTCACTGGGCTGAACCACGTGGCTGTGTGGGCGGGTGCAAGCAGGTGTGTGAGTGCGCGTGGGTGCGTCCATCTGTGCGGGTGCAGCTGGGTGGGGCCGTGGGAGGGAAGAGGGGACTCTGGGTGGGGGCGGGGGGCAGTGCCAGCCTCACCTTCGAAGAGGAAGGTCTCGTTCCAGTGAGGATTCAGGTTCTTCCGCTTCACCTTGGTCTCCAGCTTGTGCTTCTTGTCCGGCAGCAGGTAGATCTTGACAAAGGGGTCGCTGGTGCCGCTGAAGTCCTTGGCCGGCAGCTCCTGGGCCTTCATGATCTTCACTGTGAGCGTGGACTCCTGGAAGTTGTAGCCGACACTGAACTGGATCCGGCCCAGGTTCTCCCGGCTGCAGCCCTCATGAGCTTCGTCCTCCTCGGAGCCTGGGGACAGCTGGGGGCGGGGGAAGAGGCGGGCGGGGTCGGGGAGGATCCTGCTTCCCCCAGGCCCCCACCCACAGCCCCGCACGGAAGAAAGTCTCTCCGTGCCTGAAGCCAAGTCCCGCTGCTGCCAGCTGGCTCTCCCTCTGGGCACAACGTGGGGCTGGTGGTGGCCCATGTCCCATTCACACCTGGGCCAGGACACTCCGGTCACACGGGACCGAGGGGACCGAGCTGGGGCAGCCCCTGTCCTTGGAACCCCAGAGCAGTGTGCACCCTCCTCCCTGGCCTCCCCGGGAAGTCCTGGGCCCCCGAGCGTCCCCTTCCACAGCTCTGCCGGGCCCACAGAGCAGATCAGGGACATTGCTCCCAGCTCAAAAGCGTTTACCATGACATTTCTTTGGAAAGTGACTCTCTGGGGTTCTGAGAATGATGTGATTTACAAAATGAGAGAGTGAGGTTTCAGGAGCAGCACTGAATCTGTGTAGGGCATAAATTCGTATAGAGATGCTAAAAAATTCAGGTTCCCGGGCCCTGTTCCCCAGAGAGCCTGGTTTGATGGCGCTGGAGAGGGTCCGGGCGCGGAATTGTGTAAATAGCGCCTCGGCTGTCTGTACCGCACAGCGGGGCTGAGGGCCGCTAGGAGGAAGGGCTCCATCTGCACTCAGCCCCCCGATCCCAGGGGTGGGCCCGGCAGCAGACAGACACGTGGATGGTGGCCTGGGTGTCCCCTTCCCACGGTGATGTTGAACACCTGGGAAGTAATCTGGGGGAGGGTCTCCCGGCCAAGCCTTCTCAGCTGCTGCCGCTCACTGGGGATGCAGCAAGGTGGTTTCCCTGGGTCCCACCCCAGACCCGGGGGTCCAAGTGGCCCAGGCATCCCTCTCTCTGAAAGGCCCCCAGGTGACTGGAGGAGGGCCAGAGTTAGCACTCATGCTACCACATTTTAGGACACAACTGGTGGCCCATTGCCTCTCCCCACTTCGCCTGGAGGAGTCTTCCGTGTGCCCTGTCCTCCCTCCAGGCTCTGAAATACCAGATAACACAGATAATAAGAATATACATATACATAGCATGTACCTACCATGGCAGAAGGCTCTTACATCACCTTCTTACTGAATCCTGACAACAGCCGGGCGAGGTACTTATCACCACTCTCTAGCTGAGGAGAGTGGCTCAGAGAGGTTAAGTCACACGGCCAAGATCACAAAGCAGTATGGAGCCTCTCTGACTTCAAAGCCCACTCTTTCCACCAAGGCAGGCTCGCATCCCAGGGCAATTTTGAGATACCCCACCCCCACCCCGCCGCCCCCACTCAAGCTAGTGAGGCCTCGCCTGCCCCAGGTGAGAAGATTTGAATCACACTCAGAGCGGTAACCACCATGCCGGCCTGGCCCTGTGCCCCGCGCCCAGCACTCATTTGCTCCCTAGGACATCGGAAGGAGGCAGGCACCACCATGTGTCAGTTCGGTTGGGAGCACAGAGAGGTGATGGGCTTGCCTCAAGTCACCCCTGAGTGAACAAACAGTGAGCTGAAACTCAAAGCCAGGTCAGCACCCAGCCATCGCGGGTGTCCCTCTGGCCCCCCTGACTCTGACACGCAGATCCAGCATCAGGGATTCCTCGGCCACACCCTGGTCCTGTCTGGAGCTGGCTTTCCTCCCCGTGGAAGAGGGTCCCTCCAGCTCCTACCCGTTGGCTACATCCAGGCGCCCCCACAGGCGCACTGAGAGCGTGGCTCTGCTCCCCACGTCCAGTTTGGCCATGTGCTCCCTTCCTGTGCTGGTACCCGCCTCGCTCCCCGTGAACCTTAGATTCTGCATCTGCAGAATGGGACCATGCCGTCCATCCCACGGGACTCCTGGGAAGGTTAAATGGGCTCATGTCCTGCTCTGCAGCCTGGGCCTTGCCGCTGTCCGTCGTGGGGCCAAGAGCCTGGGGCACGTGTGAGTAGGCAGGGCCAGCAGAGACACCCCCCCACCCCCGCCCCTCCTGTTCCTTCTGTAGTTTGGGTGGAGTCCCTGGCGATCAGAGCCCAGGCGGTCCCAGCCCCATCTGAGGTCCCTCCAGTCGCTTGGCTCTTGGTTCCCAGATACGGTGGTCTATGTGTGTGTTTGGGTGGGGGGGAGCCGGAGGGAGGCCCAGGCTGGTCCTGGCTCTGTGTCCATGCCCCGGCTCTCCCAAACCACAGTCCTAAGCCCGAATTCACCAGCCGGGGCAGCTTGAGGAGCTGTGTCCATGACAACCAGACTGGCTGCCCCTACCACGGCCCCAGGGGAGGCACTGCCTGAGCCCTGCCCTGTAGAAACAAGCATCAATGCCAGAGCGGGGTGACTCAGAGAGGGGTGTGGCCTGGCATTCCCTCTGACCCTTTTCCCTCAGTCCCGTCCCTGGGCCAGCTGTGGGAGCCTTGACTCTGGACCCCAAGCTCCTGACAGCCAGGGCCTGCTTATCTTCATCATGAATGACCGTGACCCATCTTTGGCCTAGGGCTGGGCAATGAGACCTTGGCTGAACCCTGAGCCCATGAGAGGGCCCTGAGGCCTGCACGGCATGAGGCTGTCAGCTCCTCCCTGGGGGCAGCAAGTGGCAGGCAAGCTGGCTGGGAACGGGCAGTCCCTTCCAGGATCCTGACTACCAGGACGCTATAACCCATTAGGAGGCTGCACAGGGAGGCAGGATGGACCGTGGCAGGGCTTGTCTATGTGGGTGGGGAAGACGCACAGGAGGGCAGAGGAGGGCCAGGTGTGCAGGGGCCGAGGTGGGGAGGCCCAAGGGAGACCAGATCTGGAACCAGGAAAATACGATGCCCTGGTCTAGATCCAAGAGAAATGCAGACTCGGGTCCACCTCAGGTCTGCTGACCACGAGTCAGTATTTTTTTTAAAGTTCTGTTTATCAAAGTTATCTCTATACCCAGCACAGGGCTCGAACTCAGGACCCCGAGATCAAGAGTCACGTGCTCTTCCGCCTGAGTCTGCCGGGTGCCCCTTGGGAATCTCCATTTTAGCAAGATCTCCCAGTGATTCATTCACGTGCATATCATGTTGTGAGAAGCTCAGAAGAGCTGGGCTAGTAAGGGGCACTGGAGGTGGATGGTTAGAGCTGCTGGAGCCTATGGGGCAGAAAGGGGGAGGGCCTGGGGGCCCCGGGGTCTCAGGCGGTGTGGCGGTTGCAGCACCAGGCCTTGGGCAAGGGAACTCTGACCTGGATGGCGTCAGACTGGCAGTGGCTTGACAGCCCACACACCTGCTTCTCTTTTTACAGGAGGGACTGGGTTGGGAACCCAGGTGTGGGGAACAGAAATGACTTGTCCCAGGTCACATCCAGTAGGAACACAGCAGGCACCAGGTTCCCAACTGGATGTCCTAAGCCTCCCTGGGGTTTCGGAGCTGCCAAACCTTTGGCTGGCTGCCAGCTGCAAACCTCCGGCTGCCCCAGGGCAGTGAACCTGCCCTGTGGCAGCCCTCCTAGGGCTCTTCGGTGAGCACAAGTGGGGCAAATGGCCGTGCCTCGCTCCTGCCGCCACCAGGGGGCGCAATGCGGAGCTTCAACCTCTACCTCGGTGAAAACGCCCCAGAACCACTGGGCTGCGATCCCGGTGGAGTGGGGTGTGCACAGAAGGCCCTCAGGAATCAGGACCGGGGGGGGGGGTTCTGGCTCTCCTGTCATCTTGGAGCCTCGGCTGGCCCCCAGCGATGGGGGCAGGGGTGGGGGGGTCCCCAGGAGGGGGATATGAGACCAGGTCTACTGGGAGCTCCACGCACCCCACCACTCATTGGGGCACCTCTCCCAGAGAGGGGACGCGTGATGCCCCAAGCCGTTCCTCTGACGACCATAAAAATATCTCACATGAGTAGGGTTTCTTAGGCCCCCACTCAACCCAGAAAGAGACTGGAGAAGGATGGGTATTCTTCTTCTCACTTGACCAATGAGTAAACTGAGGCATAGCCTGTGTCAATGAACAAGCTGAGGAAAGAACCTAAGCCTCGCTCACTCAGTCACCACACTGGTTTCCCTTCCTGGGTGGACAACCCCCACGCTGTCACCAATTGCCACACTCGACCCCAACCCTGCCCCCGCCTCCCTCCAGCTCCTGCGTGGGGCCCAGGCCTCCTGCCCTTCTCACCATGAGCATCTCACTGGTGAGGGAGTTGACGAGGTCCGAGACGGAGGAGCGTGGCTCGGTCCGGCGGTCAGACTCATCGTGGGGGGTCTGGCCGGGCACGGGGGCTGTGTTCACCGCCTTCCCTCCTGCAGGCAACCTGGGGGTGGGGGGAATGCGAATGAGCACGGGGTGGGAGGTGGGCTGGGCTGGGCACCTTGGCCTGGGTGGCAGCAAGGCCTTCTCTGAGCCCCAAGCAGCTGCCACGTCCCGTGGGTCAGCAAGAGTTATGCTCTTGTCCTTGGGGTAGGCCTGGTTTTCCCCTAAACCAGCGCTCAGGGCCCACCTCCCTCACCTCAGCACAGCTCAGCGTGACTCCCCTGTGGGTGCCGTTTTGGTGGGTATTCCCATGCCTCCTGTTCCCCCAGAAAATTCCCCGCCATCCAGTCACTGCTTGCAGGGTAGTATCTGAGCGTGGCCCCCTCCGCAGAGGTCCCTGTCACCCCTGCCTGCTCCGACCCAGCAGGGGAGGCTCCCCTGGTTGGCCCATCCAGGTCACCCCTCTGCGTCATTAGCCTCTGCAAACACGCCCCGAGTGCTAGCTCCCAGAGGCCACACCTGTGTTTGTTCAGGCTGAGAACACAGGTGCCCTTCAGACTGACCAGGTGAGGTCAGGACCGCCGTCCACACAGCTCTGGCCAGCAGAACTTTCTACGAGGACAGCCGTGTTCTATATCTGCACTGTCCATATGCGGCTACCGGGCATTGGAAGTGGCCAACGCGACTGAGAACAGAATGTTTAGTCTTGTTCGACTCAAACGAATTTAGATTTAAACAGCCACCTGGCAGACAGGGTGAGACTACGCCCCCTGCTCCCCAATCCCCCACTCTTCTCTCGCTCTGAGCACTGTGCGTGCGAGAAGGCTCTCACCCAGGGTCAGAGAGAGATGGGGCCCCACTGGGAAGCCCCAGATCTGACCATTCCACGTACAACCCCGACTCCGTGCTGGTCCCGGGAAGCTGGGCTCTCTGGCCCAACAGCTGGGTGGTGCGCCCAGGCCCCATGCAGCTGGGGCTCAGGAAGGGGGCGCTGAAAGCCTGCCCAGGGACCAGGCTGGAACATCTCATGAGAAGGAGAGGTGGCATGGTCAGCGAGGGAAAGACGGGAGACTGGCAGCGTGGGGCTCAGGACAGGTTACAGTGGAACAGCTTGGAGAGTCCCAGAGCCACAGCATCGGAAACACACACAGGCTAGACACACACCCTGGCACGGACCAGCTGTCAGCACACAGTAGGCCACGACGGGCAGACAGACATGCACGGAATATGCCAGGCCCTGGAGGGAAGATACCAGGATCCAACAGCAAGGTGTGCACGCGCGCGTGCACACACGCACGCACACACGTGCACACACACATACACAGTGGTGCACACAAGCGCAACAGACACTCAGGGGACCAGGGAGAGACTGGCACAGCAACAAGGCAGGTAAACCAGAGCCGTGAGCTGAGACACACAGCAATGTGCACACTTAGATCCCGAGAGGAAACATTCAGGGAGACCGAGGCATGCCAAGGTGTGCGCGTGAATTGGGACAAACTGAAACAGAAAAAGCAGGGAGCCGTTTCGGGGACAGACACCCGAGAATGAGACGCACACGCGCCCGCTGGGAGAACGCGGCCTTGCCTCGACAGCAGGAAACACGCACCCCCCACCCCGCCCGGGGACGCACTGGGGTCCCTCCCAGAGGTGCGGCCACAGCCACGCGCATGCGCGCGCGCACAGGGACACACACTCGCAGACACGTGCGTACGCAGACAGGCGCGGGGAGGAAGAGGACACTGAAATAGCTGGAGAGGTAAAGTCAGGTTAAAAATAGAGTGGGACAGGAGGAGAGCGCCAGATTGACTGCTGAAGGTATGAGAGAGTCGGAGTTATTCTGGCCACACCACGGCATCAGCACAGCTGCAAAGCAGCCTGGGTAGATGGTCAACGCCACGGAAGCTCTCGGAGGTCACAGGACAGAGAGAGACAGAGAGACAAGTGCACAGAGAGGCAGAGGGAGAGGCGGAGGGGCCCGTCACCGGCCCGGGGACATCCCTGTGAGGAGCAGATGGGAGGAAGAAGGGAGACAGAGAGAGAGAGAGAGGCCAAGAAAGGTTAGTCGGAGACTAGTGAAGAGGCTGCAGGGTGCACAAGGGGACGAGCGAGGCGGCCGAGAGGAGGGGCAGAGAGGAGGCGGGGACACACACCGGGACAGAGGAAACATGGTGGTTTTGGGGCGAGGAGAGCGATGGGGGTGGCCCGGTCCCCGCCCTGCCCCGCGCCCCACTCGGGTGGGGGTGGGGCCGCGGTGGAAACCATTTGGATCCCGAAGAGCAATGGAAGGGATGGCAGAGAGCATGACGTGGGGATGGATGCGGAAGGATGGGTGAAGGCAGCAGGCGGCATGGGAGCCTGGGGCGGCCCTGGCCTCCTTCCTTCCCTCCCTCCGGGGTCCAAGAGCATTCTATTCTTGGGACCCACGGTGCTGAGGCCCAGGGACTGGGAGATCCTGGATGGGGGGCTTCCAGAGCACCAAGGATGCTGGGGGTAGGTAGTGACCAACCTTCCCACCTCCATGTTGCTTGCTAGATGGACCCCTACCTCGGTTGGGACTTGGAATGGCTGCTCCTGCTTCCGGGGACCCCTGCCTCCCAGGAACCCACTGCTGACAGACCCACTCTTGACCCCAGGCATCCAGCCAAGGGGTCAGCTGGACGGGAAGGAAGGGGATCGGGGCAGAGGGGCAGACTCTGGGTCTGGGGGCAGAAGCTGACCCGAGCCTCCCATTCCAAGGTCCAAAGAGCCAGGAATCCCGACGAGTGGAGTACTGAGGTGCTGGGTGCCCCAGGGGTGGTGCCAAGGCCAATGCCGAGCTTGGGGATGGGGACAGTGGTGGGCAGGAAGCGCTTGGTTCTGGAGACCCTTGTGGGGCGCAGCCCAATCACCCGGGAGACGCCCCAGAGACCGTGAGATGGAAGGGGTGGGCGTGACCAGGTGGCAATGGCACGTGTCCACCCGGAATGTCAGGCAGGGTGGGGGCGAGGGCCCAGGGCCTCCACCTCCACCTCCACCTCTCCCAGGAAGGCAGGGACGGCTGATGTAAGGATCAGAAGGGATGGGCGTGTTAGAATACGGAGGGAGACCTACATGGCAAAGAGGTAAAAATAGGCTGTGGGTGGAAATGGAGCCGGCTAATGAACACATGGGTGATGTGAAATCTCGTTTCCAGCCTGCGTCTGCTCCCTCACGCTTCACACCTTTCCCCAGCAAGGAGCTCAGGGGCGTGGCGGGCTTCCAGGGGCCTCGAGCCCCCTCCCGCGGCCTCTCATCCGTGACCCCTGGCCCGTCTCCCCTTGGCACTCTGGCCCGCCCACGGCCCAGCCCAGGACTTCTGTGGCGCCAGGTGGCTTGGAGGTGGCAGGCTCTGTGTCCCCCCCACCCCGCTCCCCAGGACACGGGCTCGAGGGTTGACGCCATCTGTGTGCCACGGAGAGAAAGAACAGGTCTCGCTCTCCCCTCCCACTCTCTGGGGATTTCTGGCCGTGTCCACCATAGACATGCAACAGGAAAACAAAACAAAAATGAGAGGGCTGGTCTCCAGAAACCACTGGAGTGACAGGCAAGCAGCTGTCGAACTCCTGGCCTACCCTTCCGTAACCCACAGGAGCCTGGGGCAGGCCTTTCCTGCCCCGAGGGCTTCAAGGAATGCCAGGATCCCAGCCAAGTTCAC
>NW_027536465.1:3283132-3293551 GCF_008692635.1 Crocuta crocuta
AAGGCCGGCTCCCTCGTTAGAAGCTTAGCATGTCTGAGCTGGAAGGGGCCACCCTATCCACTCTGTTAGTCAACAGATGAGGAGGCAGAGGCTCAGCGACTCGCCCAAATTTGCAGAGCGCAGCTCTGGCACTACCAGGGGCAGAAGGTCGGCATCCTGGCTGTCGGCCCACACGCTCCCCTGCAGGGCTCTGGTCTGGCGAGAAGCAACCTGCTCAAGGTGACGAGCCCTCCCTTCATGACCACAGCTGTGTGGCTGGCCCAGCGTAAGGCCAGGTGACAGGAGGGGGCCAGAACGGGTGCAGGATCACCCCGCCTTTGTGGCCCTGCCCGAGCCCTGGGACCTCTGGACCTTTCTCCCCATCTCCTTCCCCACGAGGGCTCCATGCCCTCCCTGAGACAGGAGGCACCACGAGGTGCGCCCCTGAGCTCCTGACGGCCAAGACTGTGGACGGTGAGAGGCCCAGCCCTCTGCTCGGCCTGTGCTGGGGCCATACGGGCCATTCCTGAGGACCAGCAGCGGGGCGCCTGGTCACAGGGAGCCTGACCCGCACTTGCTGGCCGCTCTCGGCCCCTCAGCCTGTTCCCTCCTCCTGCCACCGCAGGTTCAAGGCTGCCTTTCCAGTCCTTTCTGGTCACCAGGCCTCTCCCATGCCCCCCTCCCCTCCCCTCCCCCGTGGGGTTCCTCTTCAGTCAGCCAAGCAGCTCGGCCACACCTCTGTAGCACCCCTGCAGCAGGGGGGTGGGGTGCTACCAACACCCCAGCGGGATCTCCAGGCAAAGAGGGGGGTTGAGGTGGTGGGGATGAGGGAGAACAGGCTGCTGCCCCTTCCCTACATCCCCCCCGCCCACCAACCACCAGAGAAACGGGGATTTCGGGGTTAGGGGTAGGGCAGAGATGAAAGATGAGGGGCAGCAGAGGGGAGCCAAGCAGGGAGATGGGGCAGAAAGGCTGGCTTGCTCCGGGCGAGGGCAAGCATGCCCGGGGAGCAGGCTTGATCCAGAATGGCCCCAGGACGGCCACACTGGCCTCGGGCCCACGGGATCCGGGGGGTGGCGTGTGTGAGGGCACCAGCCGGGGAGGGGGCAGTCCTCCCGCTCCGGGATCGCCGAGGGTACCACCGCCTCGTCCAGCAGCCGGGCCGGGGCAGGTGGAGGCAGGCGGCCTCTCCACGCCTCCATCTCTGCCGCCGCCGCCGCAGGCCCTTGCCTGTGGTCGTGCCTCTTGTCCCCCTGAGCGTTCTGGTTCTGCTGGGTTCCTGGGTTTTGCAGGTCAGGGATATTGGCAAAGTCATCCTGCTCCGAAAGCCCTAAGACCAAGGATAGCACCACCATCCTGCCTTCCCTGCCCGAGGCGGGCAGCCCACCGGCCGGCGGGGAGGAAGCGGGGAGGCCCCGTAGGCGGGGGCGGGCGGCAGGGGAGAAGGAGAGAGACAGAGACAGAGACAGAGACAAAGAGAGAGAAGAAACAAGCGTAAGAAACTGGCCCTGCAGGAGAGAAACCACACTTTAGCACTGTCAACAGTTGTGGAGCGGAGTGGGGTGGAGTCAGGGAGGGAGGGGAGGAGGGGAGGAGGGGAGGCTCTGCAGCCCCAGACCCAGCCTGCCTTGGGGGCGTAGCAAGGTTCTCAGGAGAGAATGGGGCGGGGGCTGGGCAGAGAGACCTGCTAAAGCAGCGTGTGTGTGCAGAGAGAGAACGGGCCCTGGGGGCACGCAGACTTTCCAGGTTAATTCATCACCAGCTGAACAAAGGTCTGAGGCTACTTGCTCTGACCCTCTGGGCCCTTGAGAGAAGAGGGAGGGGCTCCCTGTCCATCTTGCTTTGAGACTCTGCAGGCAGGTTTTGGCTCCCAGGTGGGAGGTTCTTAGAAAGCTCGGAAATCCAATGGGCACTGCGCCCTGTACTCATGGGAGCCCCTTGTACAGACATCTGTGGGTCATGGTCAGCCAGACGTCCTTGACACCGGGAAGGGTCCCTGGACACACGGCCCATCGGAGGAGAATGGAGGTCCCTTCTGACCATCACAGGCCTTCTCTTGAGTACCCCCCTTCCTGGAGATCTGTAGAGTCTTTTGGGTCCAGTTCTGGGGCCTCATCCCTGGAGAAGCAGTCCAGAAGTCACCAAAAAACAAAGGCGGAGAGAGGGCCACACGCAGGAACCTGGCAAGGTCTGGTGAAGTCCTGCAGACTCACGTGGGCACGGAGGGAGGTCTGGAAGAGGCCGTGGCCATCCTGCTTCAAGGGAGGCTCAGTCCAGGCAGACAAGCAGCTGCCACGTGGGGCAAGCAGTGTGGGGCCAGAGGTCAAGGCGTGATATTTATCGTACTGGGCACTCTCAGAGAACCCCTGGGTAACTGCGGGGTCACCCAGCATTTTCCAGGGACCAAAAAATGACCTGTTGCCCCCCAAAGCCATCAGAGTTCACGGGCATTTTCTGGAGTTCATCCAGCGCTGGGTCTCTCATCCAAAGAAAGAGGGGGGATCTCGGATGCGGCCGGCAGGAAAGCATGTGTCTCCGGAAGGGCCGAGGGAAACCTGGTAAGCCTGATGGAATGTTCTGGAGGGTGGGGGGGAATCCTGGGTCAGGAAGTCTGCCACTTCAACCACAGTCCGGGAGGGCAAGGTCTAGAGGAGAAGAGCCGACTGTGGTTTTTTTTCCTAGAGAGGTGGTCAGACAGGGAACTAGAGCAGGTGAGAAGTGACACTTGGGGGTGGCATGGGCGGGGGGTGCTCCGGGGAAAATGGGAGATGGCAGTGAGGGAAGCTAAGTGACTGCCCCGCCTCCTATGTCAGGCATCCAGGCTGACCCTCCATTCCACTTCCAACTTTTGGGAAACAACTCCACTTCCCTCAGGAAGAATCCTCGTTTTCTTTGTTCTCTGCCCACCGGGACTGTTTCAGAGTTGGTAAAATTCCACTTGGCTGCTTGGGAGCTGGTTGAGCTGGGGGAAGGAGAACCCAGCGAAAACAACATGTTTTTCCCTGGTTAATGCATTTTTCAGATACTCCCTTTCTCTCTTCTTAAAAACAAAACGGCTCCTCTGCATAAATTCCCAATTTGTCATTCTCTCCGGCAACGCAGGCTGCAAGGGTGAGAACGAGGGGCACGTGGAGGGTCTGGGGAGAAGCTGGCGGTATTGGGGGCGGGAGGTTCACACCCATTAGGCAGGAGGAACGGCCACCCTCCCGGGCGAGAGGGGGTGGCCCTCCCGCCCTGGCTCTCTACCAGGAGCGGCATTTGGGGCAGGAGAAGGGCCTCAGAAGCACACCAGCGAGACTGGAAGGCAGGGGTCAGAGGTGGGCAAAGTACAGCTGGTGGCCTGTCTTCCTACAGCCCACAAGCTAAGAATGGCTTGTGCGTGTTTAAAGTGTTGCTTTAAAAAATGTGATCGAGACCACGTGTACCACAAAGCCTAAAGTATTTATAATCTAGCCCTTTACAGAAAAAAAAAAAATCACTGACCCCTGCTGTGAGGAATGACAGAGGCGGGGTGGGGGGTGCTGGGTGATCTCTAGAGGTGGCAGGTGAGGGGCCCAGAAAGCCAGAGGTGGGCAGAGGAGGGTGGACAAAGGATGCTGTTGCCTGAGTTCCGGCTCGTCAAATACCAGCTGGCCTGGGGGGTTGCAGAGGGCTCAGAAGGGTTGGTACACAGAGGCTTTCCTGCAGCCGGGTCCTTTCTTCCCAGGGCCTGGGGACGGCCCTGTGCCAGTGTGATGGCTGCCAGAACAGGAGGCAGGGTGATGGCTGTGCAAGGAGCAGCCTGAGCTCTGGAGGGGCCGAGGGGGGCGGGGCCCTCGGGCTCCCAGTTCTGTTCAAGCCACAGCGGAACGGATTCCCTCCACTCTCCTAATTCACGCCAGTGCCAGACAAACCGCCACCTGGAAGCCAGGGGGCTCTGCTGGGCGTCTTGTCTCATGCAGGCGCCGGCTGGATCCCCAAGGGTCCTTGGGTGGGGGAGAGCCCCCGCAGATGTGCTGCCTGGATTTGCCAAGTAGAGTCACAGGCAGCGTGTACTGCCAGGCCGGGGCCACAGGCCACTTACACGGGTGTGGGAAGCAGGGCCTCTTCTGTCGGGTGGCCTCTGCCAGGGCCCGCACTCCTGTCTGCCCTGGAGGCCTGGAGCCTCAGCTGGAGAGGCAGGAGGCTTGGAGGGACCTGCTTGCCTTTAGGATCCCCACATCTTGCCAGTGAGCTGGGCCTTGACCTTGGCCTTCCCTTTCCTCCTCCCTTTCTCCTCTCCCAGGCTTAGTGCTGGTCTCTTGCTCCATGAAAAGTGCTCCCAGGAAGACCTGGGTGATGGGAATAATCCCCAGAGCCTGGAAGGAAGGTCATGTTAGGCCGGAGGAGGTGACTGAGACCAGGGACCAAAGCCCAGGTCTGCCCTGGGCTCTCAGAGTGATGGCAGAGAGAGGGTGCCCTGGGCAGGAGCCCTATCAGTGAGGGGGGTTTCGGGGCAGCGCCTGGCTNTGAGTGGAGTCGGGTTACAGGGAGGAGGTTATCTAGAAGGTTGGAGGCAGGGCCAGTGCCCAGGTTTGGGGGAAGGGGAGGCTGTCAGGGAGGCCAGGAGCAGCCTGGGACTAGCGGGAAGAGGAGGCTGAATGGGCAGCCTCAGTGGCATTGTCTAGTGCCCCCCACGGACTTTTAGTGGAGGGACCTTCTCCGAGCCCCGGGAAGCAACGAGGTAGTAGGAGGGAGCTGGGGTCCTCAGAGGGGTGGCTCAGATAAGAATCCTTACTTGNAGGCTCTGGCTGGTGGTGGGCTGGCTGGGCGGCCGGCCCCGCTGGTGCTGGTTCAGCGGCTGCTGCAGGCTCTGCTGCCGCATCAGGGTGCGGGGTCGCTGGCATTTCGGCTCTCCCGTGGAGCTGGGGATAGACTCAAGGGTAGTGGCCGTGGACAGGGTGGAGTCCTCGAAACTTGGGGCGNCGCGCTCTGCTGGACCTCGCCAGGCCTCCGTCACGGTTGTCGCCGCTGCTGTTGCCGCCACCACCTCACCCGGGAGGCCACCAGACCCCTCCCCCGAGCCCACCCTGCGGCCCCCCCCAGGTCAGCCCGGACCAGCCCACCCTCCGGCCTCGGTGGGGCTGGTGCCCGGACACCTCTGTGTCCGAGTGGCTGCGGGAGCTGTGGAGGCTGGAGGCTGCGTGGTGAAGGCGGCCCCAGGGCCCTGTGCCTGCCATGTAGGAGGGAGGTGCTGCGTTCTCGCCGGGGACCCCAGGAAAGTCTGCATCTGTGATCTAAGTACGGCTGGCCTTTGGAGACATGAGGACATCCAGGCCGCCGCAGGGCTGGCCTAGTAAAGCGGGCGGGTCTGGGAGAGCCAGCGATTCGTATCTTTGGTCCATGGAGGCTGGGGACCGTCCCCCGCCTCCTGACCTCTGCGGTATGGCCAGGGCCGCCCGCCGGTGCAGATCTTTGGCCCTCCTTCCAGGCTTTCTCATTTCTAGGTCCAGCATCCTTTCCTGATATCTGGGGCACGCCTCCCCCTCAGGGAAGGGGGCCCCAGGAAAAGAGCGGATGAGGCGAGAGCCCCGGAAACACTTCTCCAGCCACTGACTGTCCTGATGGAAAACAGGGTGACCATGCACTAGCAGGAGGCCACCCTCCTAACATCCCTGAAAATGCCGGTAGGGGGGCGAGGACAGACAGGGACCAGGACACGGCTGATTAGAGGTAGTATGAGGTCAGAGTGACCCGGGTTCAAGCCCCATCTCTGCTGCTTCCTGGCTGTGGGACTTTGGAAAACTGAACCCACCTCTCAGTTTCTTCATAAAACCCAGGTGAAAAATACTCTGAGCTGCCTCGGCCCCAGGGTGGCCACGAGGACCTGATGAGGTCTGGCCCAGGGACATGCATCTTAGCTAACGCTCCCGGCGCCAGTGGTACCCACGAACATCTCAGGAGATGGAGGTAGGAAGGGTTGGAGATCTACCCCCCACCCCCACCCACCCACTTGGTCCCCAGGCCAGAGACTTCAGCACATCCCACAGGCAGGGCCAGAGCTCAGAGGTCCCAACGTCCTCCTCGGTCATCTCCCTCCATCTCCCAAACCGGTGGTCTAGGGCAGGGGCTGGCAAACTATAGCCTGCGGGCCAAATCGGGTCCCCACCCGTCTTTGTAAATAAAGTTTTCCTGGCACGCACGGTCAGTAATTTACATCCTGTCTATGGCTGTGTGACAGGCTTGAGGAGTCCTGAAAGTGACTATGTGACTTGCAAAGCCGAAGTGTTTCCCCTCTGGCCCTTTACAGAGAAAACTTGCCGGCTCGTGGTCTAGGCCCACAGGGCAGCCTGAGGGAGGGGCCCCAGGGCCTTGGAGCCGCTTTCACCACTGCAACCAGACCTCAGCTTTGCTCATCCCGAGCCTACCCTGGGAACCAAAGCACAACAGTTAGGCTGCCCCTGTGGGCCGAGAGAGAGAGAGAGAGAGAGAGAGAGAGAGAGAGAGAGAGAGAGCAAAAGGAGAGAGAGTCAGAGAATAGGAAAGAGAGAATGAGAGAGAAAGAGAGTGAGAGAGAGAGAGAGAGAGGCAAAACGTGGCTGGGGTCCTGGAGGGGGCAGCAGCCTTTGCCTGGCTCAGGTCTAGAGACGGTGCCACCACCAGGGACAGGCCCAGGCCTGGCCGGCCAGGTGGACCCACAGCTCCCTGGGGTCAGGCTGAGGCAGGGGAGGACGATCCTCGGACGGCCTCCTCCTCCTCCTCCCTGCTGGCCTCATTTTGGTTTCCTATCACATCCAAAATTAGTCCAATTTACAACCTCTCAGTCACAGGAAACTAGAAGCGGTGCCTGCAGGCCTGGAGCCAGCGGATGGCACGGACGCTCTGGGCGACCTGGAGTCTGTGGCTGGACCAGGCTGGGGAGGGCGGGGTGCTGGGCCTGGCTCTCTGAGGGGGTGTGGGGCTTCCCTCCGAGGCCTTCCCAAGGCTCTGGGTCAGGGCAGAAATCCACGTGTGTTCCCCCAGGCCGCCAAGCAAATGCGGCCTCTACACTGGGGGCCCTCGGTGGTCCCAAAGGCAGGAATCATGGGCCTTTGGAAGAGGGAATCATGAGCCTGATTTGAGGGAACAGGACAGCCCACAGCTAAGAAGGGGTCGGGGCTGCTGGTCTTCTAGGTGAGAGGCTGCTCCCTTCGCTGGGAAGGAGGCAATTCTAACAGCTGAAAACGGAGCCTGCATCCCAGTGGGTGAGGATGGTCACAGTTCAAAGGATTTAGAGCCTGAAAGGGCTCAGCTATGGGCAAATGGAAGGTTCTAAAAGCCCAGATGAGAATAAGGCTGCCCCATGTGGAGGAGGAGAGAACAGGCTCTCTGCTGAGAACAGGCGGCCAGCCCTGTGTCCATGACCCAAGAGAGGTGCGTTGGCAAGCTCAGAGAGCTCTTAAAAAGGAAACGGCCCTTCTGCCCAATGTCCAGACCACCCTTGCCGGAAAAGAGAAGCTAGCTGGGGCTCGACAACCCAACCGCCAGGAACACACAACCCAACCGCGGACCGTGGGACAGCTCGCTGCCCAAGACTGGGACAGCCAGTGGGGATGGCTGAGGTGAGGGTAGACCAACGGCGACAGCCCGGCTGCTCGTGGCGGCCTCGCGGAACGGATGGTGACATGGTGCAGGCAAGAGTGGGGCAAGCCGATGGAGGAGCCGGATGGTCAAAAATGGAGTGGCTTGACCTCTGGGTCTAGAGCCATCTGCTGGCTGCAAGAGGGAAGGCCCGGTGGCAGATGAGCAGCAAACACAGGCTGAGAGCGGGTGGCTCCCGGAGTGGGGGGAGGGGGGGGATGGGATGGTCCAATGGCTGAACAACCACAGGGGGATGACCTGAGGCGGAGATGGGGCGGCCAGTCAAAGAGGATGGGATGACCCCAGGACTGAAATGAAGCTGCCGCGGGGGCAGAAAATGGAATGACTCGGTCACTGGCAAGGAAAGAGACTGATGAGGGCGGCAGCCAGGGGGCAGAGATGCGACACCGGATGGCTGTTAGTTGCGTCCGATGGCAAGGATGACTGGCAAGGATGACGGGGCCTCGTGAAGGGATGGAATGAGCCAGGGGCCGAGGACGGCACCTCTGGGGGGCAGCAGCGGGCGTGCCAGGGGGTCCCGCTGCCCGCCCTGGCGGGGGGCGGGCCCGAGCTCACGGCTCCGGCGGCCACGGGGGCCATCACTCACTTGGACAAGTTGAGCTTCCCTGCGGCCAGGTGGCTCTGCACCGTCTGCGAGCGGNGGAGAGGAAGAAAAACAATGACAGATAAAAGGAAGAGAGAGACAGCGAGAGAGGAGGAGAGAGACAGACGGACAAGAGACAGACAGAGAGAGAGAGAGAGACATCAGCACTGCAAATGGGTTAACAGCAGAGCCTGCAGAGAGGAGAGAGGGGACCGGGCGGGCTGGGGGGTCGGAGAACAAAGCCCCACGACAACGGAGGNGGTGGGGGTGTCCGGGGAGAGGAGCAGGGGGGGCAGTGAGGGCCGGGAGGAGGAAGGAGGGCGTGCGCGGAGACTCGGTACATATGATCAAACCAGGTAAAGTCACTCACTTGAGGGACAGTCGTGGGTCGCCATAAGGGGCGTAGGGTGAAATGTTTAGAATAAACTCCTTGGGAGGGTAGGAGCTCCATTTCTGCTGCACTGTGCTCTCATTGTTATTCCAAAAGTCTCTGTCTAGATCGCTGGAGGGGCAGAGAGAGAGGGGAGAAAACAGGGAGATACAAGGAGAAACAAGAGCTGCAAGTCCTGTGGGGGCAGAGGGGGACGGGGCCCCGGGGGCCGGGCGCACACAGAGTGGAGGGGGCCGGGGTCTGCTCCTGCGGGAGGAAGAGAGGCGGCCGGGACACAGGCCCGCGCCCGCACACGCGCACACACTCGAGGGCCGGGAGAAGCCGCGCAGAAAGGAGGCGAGCTGCAGGCAGGCACACCGGAGCCTCGCACCCGGGAAGCTGGTGGGAGAGAGAAAGATGTTGAGAGAGGAGGGGAGGAGACGGGGCTGGGGACGGGCCTGGGGTAGGATGGGGGGGGCAGTGGGAGAAGGAGAGGGTACCGGTTTCNAACCAGAAGGCTCCCTGTAACCGCTGGGCGGTCAGCTCTCCCAGTGGGGACCTGAGGGTCTCCCCTCTTCCATCCGCCTCCAGTGAGCCACTCCTGGGGCAGGCCCGGTGCCCCGGCCCATCTTTTCTTCCTCCCAGCGGCCTGAGGTCCCCCTGCCTCCTCGGCTCTCTCCCGCTCCTAGGCTACAGCAGCCTTTACACGGGATTCGTGGGGTCTCAGCTGAGCTGCGCTTTCCACTCATCGCAGATGTGGTGGTTGCGTTGCCCCCTGCCCCCGCCCCCCCAGAAAAGAGAAGGCACCTCTAGGCCTCCGACCTTGCTGAGGGTGTGACCCAAGTCACCAGGAGCCCTTCAGATTCAATGTTTTGGGGCCTGTGTGGAGGGAGCCTGCCCTTCTCTGCGGGGGGCTGATGGGGACACTCAGCCTCAGGCCCTTGACACATACCTGACCTGCCAGTCACGTCAGCCTCTCCCTGTGCCTCCTCCCCCCCGCCCCAGTCCCTTTCCAACGTGGAGTCTGGAAGGGACCCTCAGCCCCAGTCTTCCCAGCCCCTCCTGCTCTGAGACAAGTCATACCAATGAAGCAGATATGCTGGAAGCACAGGGAAGGAAATGTGGGGACTTCCGTTGCGGGCCGGGTGCAGAAGCCTCGGCCATCAGAAGGCACAGCCTGGAAATACCAGGAGCCAAGGACAAGGGGCCCCATCCGCTTGTCTGTCAGGCTCCTGGGGCCCCGAGGAGCAGGACTGGGAGCACAGGGAGAGGAAAGGCGGAAGGAACAGGCCAAAGGAACATTCTGGAAGGGAGCCATGCCTGAGACCTCAGAAGTGCATCTGGGGGAAGGGGCCCCTGGGAGGAGCGTGGGGCAGGGGCCTGGCTTGTGCTGCGGTGTGCCTCTGCTCAAGGCCAAGGCGAGGGCCCTGCTGGGGGTGTTTGGGGTGGGGGCACTGTCAGGGAGGCACACCCCTGGAGATGAAACAAACATGTTCTTGGGGGACCTGCTTCTCCCTCCCCCCCAACCACTGGAGTTTGACCTTGACCTTGACCTTGGTCCTCAGCCTTCAACTTCGGAAACAAAGGAGAGAAGCTGAGCTGCCACCACAGGCCCAGAGGAGATGGTGGTCCTGGCCCGGGGGGGTGTGGACAGCACATGTCTGTCCCCAGAGTGCACCTTGGAAATATCTCACAAGGGCTCCCTACACAGGGTTCAGAGTCAAAGTCCTGAGCCAGTTTGTGAGGAGGGCAGTGGAGGCTAGGGTGGGAGAGGCAGGACAGGTCCTCGGCACTGGGAGGCCCCGCCCTGGGGAGGATCGCTCAGCAGGAGACCCTTTCCCTGCCAGAGACGTCCTTTGGTCCCCTCCTCCAGCATCACACAGCTGGG
>NW_027536465.1:3293614-3299666 GCF_008692635.1 Crocuta crocuta
CGAGGGCCATCCAATCCTAGGACCTGGAGAGAAAGAGCCACCAGGGTCATCACTGCAAGGCAGGTCTCCCACCCTGTTCCAAGGAACTTCAGGGTCCCCCATGTTGTCTGCTGCGGTACTGGAAAAGAGGATCTTTCATTTTAAAAGTTTGGGGAGCACAAAGGTTCCTTTGCTGCAGGACTTCTCAGGCCCTTTAATGTGTCAGTGAAGGCCAGTCCCTCCACGAGGGAGAGACACGGTGTGCAGTGTTTCCCAAACATAGCTGGTCATGGAACCCATGAAGCCTCAGTGATTCACAGAATAACTATGAATCATTGATGGGGTGCTTTGAGGAACACAGTTTGGGAAGCACTGCTAAAGAATGCAACTTCCCCGGGATCCTTGACCACAGATCCCTTCAGAGGAGGTCCTCAGCCCAGGAGGAGACTGTGCAATGGGTGAGCCTTGCTTCCTGCCACCCTACTGGCTTTGGGCCCTGGCAGGAGGTAAAGGCCTAGAGGCCTAAGGGCATGTAGACAGGTTTCCTTCCTCTGAGGCAGAGGCTCTGATGGCTCAGCAGGGTGGGAGGGGGCAGGGGCTGCAGGGCTACAGAGAAGTGGGGGGTACCTGCTGTTGCCCTCACGTGGTCTCAGAGCACCCAAGGGTGCTGTCCCAGCCCGTGGAGCCCGCCTCCTTGCTGGGTATCTTGTCTCCTCCCACCGCCCTTTCTGCAACTCTCCAGGACCACATGTATCCCAGGTCATGGTCGCCAGGCAGAAACAGGCGCCCTGGCCCAGCTGCAAACTGGGTTAGGGGCCTGGTCTGGAGGCGGCAGAGGGAGCCAGCCTGGCCCCACGCGGGCCCTCACTGCCTTTGGGAAGCCTGGGGCCTGGGTTCTGCAACAAACCCTTGAGACCCGGCAGCTCCCGGCTTTGAAGACCGGCGTGTGTACAACCAGACCCAGCTTCAAAGGCTTCCCGAGGCCTCCGCCTGAGCCTCCTCCCAGCCCCAACCTCTGGCAGACCCACCCGCCACTTGCCCGCCAACCCCCTCCACACACCCCAACCACCACAGACACACACCCACCGGAAGCTTCTGTGATGGCCCCAAACAGGGTCAGAGCTAGAGATGAAAACAGTAGGGGCAGGTAGGGAGCCCTCGGGAGCAGGGGCGAGGGAGAAGGGAGTGAGAAGAGAAGAAGGGAGAAGGATGGACAGGAAGGTGGACAGACTAGGCAGTGGGAAGGGGAGAGGGATGGTGGAGGCCCTGAGTTAAAGGAAGGGAGGGTGGGAGGGCAGCTCACCTTCAGGCCAAGCCCCTTGCTGGCAGGCTGGGCCTTGCCAGGCTAGGTTGGAGGGGCACCCAGCCCTCCCTCAGCCTGACAGCCACCCAGTGAAGGCCTGGGTTCAGCAGAGAGGGCTCTCGAGAGAACCCTCACTTTCCGAGCCTCTGGCCAGGTAGAGAGGCTGATGGGGGCTTCCCTTGGTGTGTCCCAGTGACCCTGGCCAAGGTGGTCCAGGGAAGGCAAGCCTGCCTACTTGCAGAGGGCTATCAGAGGGGGGAGCCTGGGTGCATCAGAGGCACCAAGACAGGCCTTGGGGACCAGGAGCGACAGACAGAGAAGGGAAGAGTCCCCATTGTCTACTTCCCCAAGTGGCCCAGCACTGAGGTCTGCCAAGCTTGGAAGTCACCCTCAGGACACTGCTGAGGTCTTCAATAAGAGCATGAGCACCCCAGGAGAGGGGATCTCAGTTGTGGGGGGTGGGGTGGGGGAGGAGCTTGGATATGCAGGGGAGCTAGGAGGGTGGGTGGAGATGGTATGTGATGTGGAGGAACCAGCAACCAGGGTTGAGGGAAGAGGCAGATGGGGCTGGAGTGAGAGCAGCCAGAAATGGGGCTGGGGTCCTTGGAACATTGTGAGGGTCTGGGGGCAGAGGCAGGAAGGGTGGAGCCCAGGAGCCACCCTGAGGTGCTAAGAGTGTGTGGGTGGGGGGCAGGGAGAGAGAACCAGAGAACGGCCCCAACTGAATGCATGTGCTCAGAGGGTGGGGAGGGGGAGGCTCCTCCCACGGGGACTGCCTGCATGCTCCCACCCCGAACTCAGAGCCTGGCACCTACTTGATGGCCTTCTTCTCACTGCGCCCGCGCCCTGAGTCAGGCGTGCCCACGGTCTCCAAGGAGTTCTTGTAGCGTTTGCCCTGCAGAGACAGCGCCTGGGTCACTCCTGGGAGACAGGACCGTACCCTCCCTGCCTCCCCAGAATGCACCTGGGTGGGGGAGTGGGCTGGGCTGAGGGCTCTGCAACAAAATGTGGGGCCAAGGTGTGAAGGCGTCACCACTGAGGGGTAGCTCCTTGGTCCCATAAAGCTCTAGGAGCTACTGTGTCCCTTGACTAGCACCCCATCCCTGACCCCCAGGGATGGGGCCCCTCCGATCTGCCTGTCTCCTGGGGCTCTGGCCCGGCTCCCAGAAACACATCTCCCTCTGCCACGGACAGACGGCTCTCAGGCGCCTGGCCACGTCACACTGGCCACGTCACCGCTCCCAGATGGTGGGGGTGGCATCCTGCAGGGCAAGGTTGCCGGTGACCAGTGATGTGAACGGCGGGGGCAGGGAGAGGGCCTCGTGCCCAGTCCTACCCAGGACTGTGCCCAAGCACTGTCTGGGGGCTCCCTAGGGGCCTCCTGCCTCAGGCAGAGCCGGGCCGGAGTGCTCTCCTTTAGAGGAAGGCGGCCTTGGAAGAAAGGCTGCCCCCCCCAGCTCTGAGGCTGGGGCAACAACCAGCACCCCAGAGTTCCTCACGCCTGCCTGAGTCGGGGTGGGGGGGGAAGGGCACAGCCCGCAGTCCAAGTGCTCTGGGTTCCCCAGCTCCAGGAAGGGCCACGGCTACACTGGGGACTGGGCCTGCTGCCGGGAAGGTGAGTGCCATTCACCTTCTTGGTTTGGGTTTCTAAATTTAGCTCATGCAGAGCCCAGCACCATTAACATTCCTGGCTGCCACCAAGCGTCCTCACGCGCACCCATGGGCCACGGGCCTGGGGCAGGCCCGGGGCTGGCGTGGGCAGTGGGGTGGCAGCACACGCGCGCGCGCGCGCACACACACACACACACACACGTTTCCCCAACGTCTCACACATGCACCGACATCTCAGCCACAACACTCAAGGACTCCACCTTCCCTAAAGCAAAATAAAAGCTGCACCACCATGATCCCCGTCCTCCCTGACACTCCTGCCAGCCGCAGCCCCTGCCAGGGTGTGGGAGCTGCCCTGGGCAGCAGCAGCAGAGCTCCCCAGAATGGCGTGGGTACAGGGGGCGGGTCCTCATTCCATCTCCAGCGCCCCCAGGTCTCAGGGGCAACTAGAGCCTGGTCCCAGCAACGCCTCACCCTGGTTGAAGCCCCTTGGCCTCTCTGATCTCCTTTTCCTCCTTTCTGAAGACGGGTGTCCTATCTCCAGATGAGCCCCGGGTCCCTCATCCTTCCAGAAGCATCACAGAAATTACGATTTCTCTCCTGACTTACTTCAGCTCTCACCCCGGGGGACACAGCCCGAACTGGCAGGGACTGTTTGGTCTCTAGTACTCGGTGTGCAAGCTGGTACCTGGCAGTTCTCAGAAAAAAAATAAAAAGATCATATGGAACCACCCCCCTCATGGCTCCCCTGCCCTGGGGACTCGCAGCCCAGGCTGTTGCCTCTGAGCCAAAACTTTAAGAGTTAAAAAAAACAGAGCTATTGGATCCTCAGAGTCCGCAAAAGCTGCCCCCTCTCAGCTCCAGCTCTGCTCTGTACCATCATTACACAGAAGTTCAAATCCCGAACAATGACCAGTCTGGACCTGAGCTGCTCCATGCTGGCCAAGGGCCCTTCTCTGGACAGGACACAGGGAGGAGCCCCATCCCCATAACTCCCCCACACTTCAGGCAGGGTGGCCCAGGGAGGGCCCCTCACCCCCACCCCTCACTCCCTCTCCTCTTTCTCCCCGGCTTTGGCTGGAGAATCTGCCCTAGGTCAGCACCTGCTTCTAAGGCCGGTCAGCTGCCCCTCCTCCAGGTCAGGCCTGGCTGCGGTGGGCTGTCCCCAGTTCATCCAGGGCCTGCGCCTCTTCCTTCCGCAGCTCAGAGAACCTTCCCCTCTGGGTGCTATTGGGACAGGAAGGTGGGCTGGGCTGGGGGGTGGGGGGCGGTGAAGGGGGAAGTCAACGGGGCAACGACAGGAAACCCAGGCAGTGTCCAGGAGACACTGGGTGGCTTCTGAGGAACCCAATACCAATCAGCCTGCTTCGCAGGGAGGGGGTTGGCCACGCTGATCTGGAAAAAGCCAGCTGGAGATTAAGGAAGTTATTAATGTTTGGAAATGGGATCCGGGCTGTCAGGGTATCACATCACTGCTGCTGGGGGGACGGGCAGGCAAGGAGAGCCCAGCAACTGTGCAGCGAGCATTTAAAGCCCCTTCCATAAAGCAAGAGACAGCCCGGGGCAGAAAGCTCCCAGGCTCATCTGATGTGGGGGGCTGGGAGAGGGGTTGTGGCAGGGTTGGGGGCTGGGCAGCTCAGGGGAGGAAGTCAAAAGGGACAGACAGACTGTGGCTTGGACCCCTGGAGAAGGTGCTGGCTGGAGGCTGGGAGGAGGGGCTGGGGCTCTAAGATGCCTGAGTGCTTCCTGCACTGAGAGCCCCCCACACACACCTGCTACAAAAGCTGTCATCTTTGAATGCTGGTCCCCAGGTGGGTGGGTGGGGGAGAAGCTCTCACCACAGCACGTGTGCACGCGTACGCGCGCGCGCGCGCACACACACACACACACACACACACACACACACACACTGCAGCACTTACCAGGAGGGGCCGGGACAGTGGGGATGAAGCAAGCATTAGCTCACTCCGGTGGGGATCTGATGAGAAGCACATTCCATCATGCAGAGGTGAACACACACACACACACACACACACACACACACACTGCACCAATATCCTCAAAGTCGACACGCTCAGCACAAAGCCCCCCACTCAAGGTCACCCATGGGGCCTGCCCTGCTCATACTTTCCTCTGCTTTCAAACAGACAGACAGCCGGACAGCCAGACAGCCAGACAGGCCAACATGCCCCGCAACAAGACGCACAGGGCTGCAGTGTGTGCATGCTCAGCCACTCCCAGGGCCTCCGAGGATACTCACATACATAGGCACGTGGCCAAGCCCCCTCCTCCACCCCCCCCCCCCCAGATGCAGACACCAGAGATCCAGGGACAATGAAGCAGCCAGCCTGGCCGCACATACCTGCGCCCCCACACCCAGAGCAAACAGGCCCAGGTTATGCATACACTCCTGCTTGGGGCACAGCAGGGCCTTCTCTAAGGTGCTCCTTGAAGCTGAATATCCCAGGATGAAGGGCCATGTTCCCAGTGCCTGAGTGTGCCTTTCCTGAAGGAGACATGCTGGGTCATGGGCCTCTTGGGTTCTTCCCAGAGGTGTCTGGCCCTTTTCTTCCATATGACTGGGGTTTGAGGCCCCCAGCTACACACTGCCCATGGCCACAGCCCTCCTCGCCTTGTCCTTAAGGCCCCTCTGTGGCTGGACAGTGACATCTGGCCCCCCACTCCCACCATGCACAATCTAGGAAATGGAGATACCTGCCGGGGACCCTTCTTCACCCAAGCCCAGGAAAGGCCCCACATCGCGACACCTCTGGGTCCACCTTGGGGAGTGCCCCACGGCACTCCCCAAAGTCCCCACTGTACTTCTGGGCTGGGGCACTGGGGTGGAGGAGGATGAGGGGAAGCGGGGTGGTGGTGAGTGGGGGTCTAGCCTTGCAGCCGCTTCTGGGGAACCGGTGGCTGCAGGCGGCGGCGGCGTAGATAGCTCAGCCCAGCTCCCCCTCCCGGGCCTTCGGGTGATGAATGTCCCTCCTGATGGTCTCGTTACTTATTGATGGCCTAATCCTGCTCGTTAATTCCCCAGTCCTCGTTAAAAATGAAAAGAAGCCGTTTGTGCTTGTACAAACCCCAAGAACCAGGATGGATGTGCGGGTGCTGGGGGTGGGGCGGGGCGGGCAGCGCCTCCTCATTGGCCAGGAA
>NW_027536465.1:3300020-3300229 GCF_008692635.1 Crocuta crocuta
TTCTTTATGCGGCACGTGCGCGTGTGTGCGTGTAGTTGAGAGCGTGTGGAATGCCTGAGCCCCACGTCTGTCCACACACTAGGTGTGTCCCTAGGTGTGTGGTTCTGGGTGTACACACAGACAGACGGGACCAACATCCAGGCAAACGTGGTGCGTGCCTGCGTGTGAATTTCTCCGGACCTGTGCCTGACTACGTGGGCGATTGGGTC